>NC_041336.1:6566509-6686509 GCF_004354835.1 Perca flavescens | reverse complement strand
AACACTGGGATGTAACACCAGGATATAATACTGGGACGTTTTACTGGGATGTAATACTAGAATGTTATACTGGGATGTTATACTGGGATGTGACACTGGGATGTTATACTGGGATGTAATACTAGGCTTTAATACTGGGATATTATACTGGGATGTTAAACTGGGATGTAACACTGGGATATAATACTGGATTGTTATACTAGGATGTAATACTGGGATGTAATATTAGGATGTTATACTGGGATGTAATATTAGGATGTTATACTGGGATGTAATATTAGGATGTTACACTGGGATGTAATATTAGGATGTTACATTGGGATGTAATATTAGGATGTTACACTGGGATGTAATATTAGGATGTTACATTGGGATGTAATATTAGGATGTTATACTGGGATGTAATATTAGGATGTTATACTGGGATGTAATATTAGGATGTTACACTGGGATGTAATATTAGGATGTTATACTGGGATGTAATATTAGGATGTTATACTGAGATGTAATATTAGGATGTTATACTGGGATGTAATATTAGGATGTTACACTGGGATGTAATATTAGGATGTTATACTGGGATGTAATATTAGGATGTTATACTGGGATGTAATATTAGGATGTTATACTGGGATGTAATATTAGGATGTTATACTGGGATGTAATTTTAGGATGTTACACTGGGATGATATATTAGGATGTAACACTGGGATATAATACTGGGATGTTATACTGGGATGTTACATGTCTTCGTATAAGGATCACAGTGAGCGCAGGGTTCAGCGTTCAAATCCTCAACAGAACACAGAATCTTCCGGTTAACCAAAGATGGAGGTGTAGATATTTCTCAGGTGTCATCAGGCAGTTTGTGCCATGTTGTCTGAAAAGAGGCGGTTGCTTAAGAACCAGACCTCTTTGGAAATTTGTATGAAACTAGATTATATTTCTTGTGTTCGAAACATTGTGGACTGATTGTAGGTGCTCGGCGATATGGAGAAATTCAAATCATGATATTCTTGACCAAATACCTCGATGTTGACATTGCGACGATATTGTAGGGTCGCTTTAACAAAATCCTCGGAAAATGACACCACTTTACTGTGACGCAGCCTTTAAAACCAGGGAAAGACAAAACTGAACGTGTCACGATATCCAAAATGTAAGACGATATCTAGCCTCATATCGCGATATCGACATAATGTCGATGTATTGCCCAGCCCTAGTGCTTTATTTTAAAGTCAATGAAACAAAAACAAAATTCAAGACACAATTTTGCAAAATTCTTTTTCTGTCGTTTAAATTCTGTACATATTCCAAAGAGTCTGGAGATTACGGATTACAAAATATCCCTTAGGAAAGTGCCATGAAAAGGTACTTCTTCCTGGGGGAGCAGTTCAAAATCCAACTCAGATCAGATCGATTCTATGGCACCGCTGCCTTCAAGGCACCTAACCCTAACGCTAACCTTAACCCAAATGTTTTAACTCAAATCTAACCCTAACCCTAACCTTAACGGTCCCATGACATGGTGCTGTTTGGATGCTTTTATATAGACCTTAGTGGTCCCCTAATACTGTATCTGAGGTCTCTTTTATATAGACCTTAGTGGTCCCCTAATACTGTATCTGAAGTCTCTTTTATATAGACCTTAGTGGTCCCCTAATACTGTATCTGAAGTCTCTTTTATATAGACCTTAGTGGTCCCCTAATACTGTATCTGAAGTCTCTTTTATATAGACCTTAGTGGTCCCCTAATACTGTATCTGAAGTCTCTTTTATATAGACCTTAGTGGTCCCCTAATACTGTATCTGAAGTCTCTTTTATATAGACCTTAGTGGTCTCCTAATACTGTATCTGAAGTCTCTTTTATATAGACCTTAGTGGTCCCCTAATACTGTATCTGAAGTCTCTTTTATATAGACCTTAGTGGTCCCCTAATACTGTATCTGAAGTCTCTTTTATATAGACCTTAGTGGTCCCCTAATACTGTATCTGAAGTCTCTTTTATATAGACCTTAGTGGTCTCCTAATACTGTATCTGAAGTCTCTTTTATATAGACCTTAGTGGTCCCCTAATACTGTATCTGAAGTCTCTTTTATATAGACCTTAGTGATCCCCTAATACTGTATTTGAAGTCTCTTTTATATAGACCTTAGTGGTCCCCTAATACTGTATCTGAAGTCTCTTTTATATAGACCTTAGTGGTCCCCTAATACTGTATCTGAAGTCTCTTTTATATAGACCTTAGTGGTCCCCTAATACTGTATCTGAAGTCTCTTTTATATAGACCTTAGTGGTCCCCTAATACTGTATCTGAAGTCTCTTTCCCAAAATTCAGCCTTGGTGCAGAATTACAGCCACTAGAGCCAGTCCCACAATGAGCTTTCCTTAGGATGTGCCATTTCTGTGTCTGTAGCTATTGAGGAGGAGAGAGGGAGGGGGCAAGGTGGAGGGTGGGGATGTGGCCTTGACCAACTGCCGCTTTTCTCGTTTGAAAGCCATGATGTCTCTCTCTCATGGGTGGGCCAAATTCTCTGGGCGGGCAAAGCAGAGAAAGGGGAGGTAACCTTGCTCCTTATGACCTCATAACAAGCAGATTCCAAAACGGCCCATCTGAGCTTTCATTTTCTCAAAGGCAGAGCATGATACCCAGGGCTCGGTTTACACCTATCACCATTTCTATCCACTGGGGGGGCCATAGACAGGCTGGGGGAATGCATATTAATGTTTTAGAAACCTCATAAAGTGAAGTTTTCATGCCATGGGACCTTTAACCCTAATCTAACCCTTGCCAGTGCCTTGGGGACCAACTTCGTTTTAACCCAAACCTAACCCTGACCATAACCAGTGCCTCCCAATGGTGCCTTCCAGGCAGCGCTGCCTGGAAGGCACCGTTGGGGGCAAAAAACACCCGCACACGCACACACACACACACACACACACACACACACACACACACACAAAGACACGCAAACGCATGCATGCGTGCGCACACACACACACACACACACACACACACACACACACACACAAAGGCACGCACACACACACGGACAGACAGACAGACACACGCACACACATGCACACGCACGGACAGACACACACGGCACACACACACACAGACAGACACACACACACACACACACACACACACACACATAAAGACACACACACAGACATACACACATAGAACACACACACACACATGCACACGCACGGACAGACACACACACACACACACACACACACACACACACACACACACACACACACACATAAAGACACACACACAGACATACACACATAGAACACACACACACACATGCACGCACGCACACGGACGAACACACATAGCGCACGCACACACACACACACACACACACACACACACACACACACAAACACACACGGACAGACACACATGGCGCGCGCACACACACACACACAGACAGACACACATGGCACACACACAAACACACACACATATAAAGACATGCACAACCACAAAGACACACACACACACACAGTGCGGGGGGAATGTATAACCACAGTAAAGGGACAAACACAACAACTACATTCTAACTAAAATCAGTTGTTCATCTTTTCCACGGTTTGTTCCCCTTTCTCATGCACCCTCCACGAGAAAGGTTTCTCTCGTGGAGGGTGGCCAAAATAACAAGAACACCTGCCAATCTAATCCAATCTAATCCAACTGCTCCTCGTTGGATACTGGAACGCAGCTTTAAGTGCTGAGAACTGAAAAATCTTTTTAGAGCCTGCACTTTGTGTCTTTTGCCGGTTTGGGATTTCTTGACATCGTCAGGTGTGTACTAAGGAAATACTTTGACGTACAGGACAGTATCTTGGTGGCACTGCAGTGCATGTGTTTACGTTTTTTTTATTTTTTTTATTCAGCTTAATGAAACTACAATCACTTAAAACTGCAAAACGATGCGATTCTTGTCGTCTGCACTATGCATGTGAAATTCAAAGTGTTTGTGATCCAGCTGGCAGCCCAAAGAACTTCCACACAATCCAGAGTCTGTGTATTGTAGATAGATCTGTAGATAGATAGATAGATAGATAGATAGATAGATACTTTATTGATCCCCAAGGGGAAATTCAAGGTCCCAGTAGCTTAAAGACATCACACACAACATATACATACATCATGAACAGGATGATAAAATAATAAATCCACATGAATAATATAGACAATAAAAGTAAAAATACTAAATAAAAAATCCACATGAATGTACTGAGGGGTGTATAAGCACGAGAGGCTTGCAGTGCCAGGGCAGGGACTGACCCTGTGACTCAGTCTGCATGGTAAGGTGCTCTATGAGAGGGGGTGTCATGGTTGTAGTGCAAATAAGTCCAATAGTGCAAGGATAAAGTCTAGAGACCAGCATTAAATATGGACAATATAGTAATATAATAATATAAAAACTATAGCAGTGCAAGGATAAAATTTTAAAAAAGATGGGCATTATAAGGGAATAAAGTAGACAGTAGGATAGACTTAAGCAATGCTTGAGTATAAGTACAAGTATCTTAGTTAAAGTCACCTATTAGTCTTAAAGTATCTGATATTTACTGTACTTAAGTAGCAAAAGTAATGCTCTGATATCAAATGTACTTCAGTATTAGAATTAACAGTCGAAAAAAAAAAAAACTTTGATTATGAACTTTATGGCCAAAGATGTGTAATGTTATCTTCATCACCACTGTCGTCGGGGTGGTCATCGTCTGTTACCATGGCGGCAGAGCCTGCACCAGGTGCTTCCATGAAGCTATCTGTCATGATGCTTCATAATCCTTCATATCCTCCTCTTCCTCTTTAGTTTTGGTCTATGGTTGTTGTTTTATTTGCCGCTTGGCAACAAACAGGCATTAGGTCACCAACTGGAATGGAGCGTGCATTATTTTGGCAATTTAGGAGCAATGATTCACCAAACCTGCTGTTTTCCAGTGTAAGGAATTTCTTTGTTTCTTTTTTTTTTAAGATCATTTTTTGGGGGGCTTTTTCCCTTTTATTACAAGTGACAGTGGATAGACGTGAAAGGGGGAGAGAGGTTGGGGATGGCACGCAGCAAAGGGCAGCAGGTCGGATTCAAACCCGGGCCGCTGCTGGACTCAGCCAACGCGGGGGGGTGAGGGAACTGGGTGAGCTAGAGGCCGCCCCCAGTGTAACTAATGTCTTCTGATTTTATTTTGTAGTAACGAGTCACTAAGACGCTCAGGAGAAATGTAGTGGAGTAAAAGTGTACATTTTTATTTAGGTAAAAGTAAATGGTTGCAGATATTAGGGCCATATCATGAGGGTTAAATCTATAATTTACAGGCAGGCGCACACACACACACACACACACACACACACACACTGATGCTGAGATTCCTAATAAAGTGACGCCGCCGCAGTCCACTTCACCACCTTAAATCACAAGCAAATGATGACATCACATGTATGCAGAATATTGCATAATCTTTTTTATTTCTTCAATATACACTTGCATATCTGCAATGTGTATGAGAGCGCACATTTGAATGCATTGAGTCGCCCACATTTTTATATTTGCAGGGACAAATATGTATGTTGCCACGTTTATAAAATCATAAAAAAACGAGAAATATTTATGATGACCCACATTTCTAGTTTCCTGTCAGAGGCCTGAATGATATTTCATAAATACCCACCTGTTTTAACTGAAAAAAAAACTATGACGTCTCTCACACACACACACACACACACACACACACACACACACACACACACACACACACACACACACACACACACACACACACACAAGAAATCATCCGTTGTGACAAACAAAGGGGGCTGTTACTAACACTTACGTTCAAAAAGTTCAATTTGAACACAGATCTACAGAATCTTTACTTATAAAAGCGTATGTATTTTTGACATGGCTGTATTTCTAATTTGACTTGAGTATAGGATGTGGAAACTTCTCTGGTTACCACAATCTGCTCACAACAGGCCACTAATATATAATAACATTTTTCTTGTATTGTCCTTAAAGTTATGGGTGTAGGTGCAGTCATAATCAAGCTACAGGTTATATATATATGTAACATAATTATTATAATTACTGTACTAAATGCATAGTTCTAGTTGCAGTTGCATCATTCTGCATCTTAAACATGTCAATCTGGGAAATTGTGTCATCCAGAAAGATATAATAGATATATATAAGACAAATAATAATAATAATAATAATAATAATAATAATAATAATAATAATAATCCAATTGAAGTTGTAGTTGTATTGACATTTAAGTTATAGCTGTAGTGGTAGTAATCAAGCATTATCAAGCTACAGGTTCTATTTATAACAACATTATGAGTTATGTTTTCTGCTGTCATTGTTATATCCTAAATGCATAGTTGTTGTTACAGTCACATCATTCAGCATTTTAAACATGACCACGCTGCAAACTCATTCAGTTGCATTCAGGGAAAATGAGCTGGATCTGGAACTCAGGCCTGTGCAGAGTAGACTAGATGGAGAGATGGGGGGTGGTGATGGGGGTTAACCGCCAAGCCCTAGCTGCAGGAATGGCCTGATGGGTGCTAATGAACTTGGGATGTGCCCCCGCAATGCAAAGCGGCCCCCTGGTCCACCTCGGTGCCCGGGTTCCCATGCGGGCCGACGGAATAAGAGACAGAGGGATCATTGGGAGGGGGGGGGAGGTTTAGGGAGGGGGGGCTGGATGGTGCACCAAGCCTATTGTGTCCAGTCCTTAGCCCCATTAGAGCCACCATGCACCAACCACTCCGCTTTTCCCAAGAGGAGCTTCGAGGCCTGCCCGCCTGTCTGCCTGCCTGGCCGGACTCGGTATCCAGGCATCGGCGAGAGAGAGAGAGAGAGAGAGAGAGAGAGAGAGAGAGAGAGAGAGAGAGAGAGAGAGAGAGAGAGAGAGAGGAGGGGATGAGGAGAGAAACAGTAGCCGTATTTAGAGTTTGAGCTCCAGGAAAGCGTCCAAAATTTGGAGAGAAAGAAAAGAAGGAGCCCGGGACATTGTGGAAGGCAAGAGAGAGACCCCCGTCCCCCTCTCCCCGACAACAAACTGGGGGCTGACAAAGTTGTCTCTTTGGCAGTCGCGCCTCCTATTGAAACAGTAATTTATTCAAAGGAGATTTTTATCCCCGCGATGTGATTATTATGATAATCAAGTGACCCAGACCCCCTTATTCTTGGCTCTTGTCTGCGGGCTCTGGGCTCGCCGGTGACAGTAAAAAGCTGATTTGCACGGTCCTGCAACCCCCCCACTCTGCTCACATTCCTGGACTCCTCTGTATCAAAGACGCAGACAATGAGAATAGTGGATGTGCGCACTTGATCCAGGCGCATGAGCGGAGGCCGCAGTCTCCGCCCGGGGGCTTTGTGTCAAACGAATACTAGTAGCCAGACAAGATTACACGAAACTTTTTTTATATATATATATATATAATCCCACATGGGCTAAAAGAAAAAAAAAAAAAACAGGGCTTAAAACGCCACACTTGATAAGTGAAACTCCCTAACATGGCTACAATAGAGGCAGCATGGAGGATGCTGCGTGAGGAGTCCAGTATGGTGCCCATGCACTTGTGCGTAATTAGGGACACAATTATGAATCTGGCCATCAGATTTGTATGCTGTATGAGGGTGTGGAAGCCAATATTTTTCATAATTCTGTGTTCGGTTAAATCTCAAATATGCAATTCAACCCAAAAAGAAGTGCAACATGGATTTAGATTAAGATTAGTTTCTCAGGATGCTGATAGGCTACATGAGAGGGGAGAACTTGAGCATCCGTGCTTATTCACGACCACGTCTGCTTTCATTTTTCAAAAGGGTGGAGACAAAAAAAAAAAAAAAAAAAACAGACCTGCATCGTGTCATAAAGGGGGAGGGCCTTGGTGGCAGTATATGTTTTTAGAGCAGGCATGTTTTAAGTTCATATTGCATCTGACGCGAGGGATGGCGAGCGCGAAGGACCGCGCGGGCAGGAGAGACAGAGAGAGAGAGAGAGAGAGAGAGAGAGCGTGCGAGCGAGGAGGGGGTGGGGTGGGGGGGGGGGGAGGCGAGATCCAGCTCCGCGGGAAATAATGGGGATGATAATAAAGCAGAGGGGGGAAAACCCGTCCGAGGGAAGCTGAATGGATGGAGACAGAGAGACGTCACGGCCAGCCGCAGCCATGAAGACTGAGCGCTCCAGCCTCCGGAGGCTCAGTCGCTCTCCATCTCCCCAGCTGCTCGCTCCCTCGCTCGGCTTTTTTGAATTTTTTGGAGATGGGACGCCGCGGCAACTCGCAGACGACGGCGTGAGTATGAAGATTATTGATATGAAGATAATTGGTGATGGTGATGCGAAGGCAGGTGCGGAATATCGGCTTAAAAAAAAAAAAAAAAAAAAAAAAAAAAGACCCGGAGGGAAAAACGCGTTTGCATGCAGCGCCGTGTAGCCTTAACCGTACAGTACGTCGCCAACCTGCACACATAACGGAGCACGGTGCGTGTGTGTGTGAGTGTGTGTGTGTAGTCTTGGTAGTCTGGATGTGGCAACAGCAGGCGATGTGTGGGCGATGAGTGGTTGGGCAGCAGGTCTTCAGCTCTAAATTTGAGATATATATATATATATATATATATATATATATATATATATATATATATATTTATGATTTCTGTCTCATTTTTTCTGTCTTTGTGCTCTGATGAGTGTAAAGCAGGAGGTGATGTTTCATATTCCATGCAGAACGGCAGCTGTTGGCAGCGAATACTAAGGGGGGGGTAGGCTACATATTGCTCAGCTCAAAATATGCAGATTGTTGTCTTTTATTCAATGTTCCTATTTTCAAACTGCATCAAAAGCTTTAGAGGTATATCATCATTCATTCGTATCTTACAGTGAGTGTGTGAGGGGGGTGGGGTGGGGGTGGGGGTGTGGAGGGGGGGGTATAGTGCCCATGCAGGCCCATCAGGGAAAGGTCACAGAAACAGAGCGTGCGGAATCAAACCTGCACACTGTGCCGTGCTGAGATGATGAAATGGATCAGCGAGAGAGCCACTTGTAATTAGACCGGTTTGGCTCGGCTCTGAGGCAGAATAACTCCTGTTTTCACAGCCTTAATGACGCATTGTGCATACATGCACAGACTTCATATGCGCCATTCACAGGGAGCCACAAAGGCCAAACGGCGCTTCCAGCCCTGATTCCATTTCTCTCTCTCTCTCACACACACACACACACACCTCCAAGGCACTTTACAGGGCCAGTTTTCTATAGCTCCGCTCGCTGTGGCAGCAACATATGGCTCTAAAAACAAAATAAAAAAGGACTGTGTGCGGCCGCGTGGCTCAGATTGGAGGATTACCAGCATACAGGCCTGCAATGACTTCGTAATAAAACAAAGTGGTGGCGTTCACACCCATAGCTGGCGGATAAAGGGATCATAAGGCCAAATATCCAGTCCACACGTGTGCACCGAGTATATGTATGGTGCCAGTGCCGAGAACAAGTGTGCGCGCCCCCCCCGGCACAGAGAAAACGGTGCCTGTGTGTGGAGCTTTTAGGGGGGGTTCAAACATAAAAAAAAAAAAAAAAAAAAAAAAACTGCGATTATGCAACGCTTCACACGATGAACACGAGAGCTTTAATGTGCATGCATGCAGAGGTCAATGCACGAGGAGAGGCAGAGGGGGAATCTGGAAGGAAAAATAATTTTAGTAAAACTGGAAATTTTTAATTTAGTTTGCTCAAAATGTAAGTTAGACAATTGTATGTTTTTTATGTATTAATTTATTTAACTACTTGCAGCACACACTCTCTCTCTCGCTCTCTCACACACACACACACACACACACACACACACACACACACACACACACAGACCAAGTTGTGTGTCATTGCAGTGTAAGGTTTTAGTATTCCTTTATGTTCGGCAGGTTGCATTATGTTATCGTGACAATCCTCGACTTTAGCACAATAATTAATAATGCAGTAAGAATATCACGCGGCTGAGGCTGCACATTTTAACGCCCATCACTCTTTTATAAAATCACACTTGTCCTTGTTGGAGCATTACAACGCCGATTACCTTTTCTGTTTGAACGTTAGCTGCATGTTAAATTGGGCTATAATTGGGCTCCTCCGTGCTGTACAGTCCATCTGAAGAATAAAATGAACGTCTCTTTTTTTTTTTTTTTCTCTCAGGGATCCCTGGAGGGACACTCAGCGGCCTCACAACACGTGGCTTACTGTAGGTAATATGTCACTCACATCACACACAGACTTCCGTATTCCACTCCGATATTTTGGGAAGTTTTAAGGGAATAATATAGTTTATATTTAAAGAAATAGCAGATTACAGTATGATGGTATATAGTCAGATGTATGCCGTTGTTAAGCAACATTTCTTTTAGTAGATTAGTGTGTATTGGGTTAAAAAAGATGGTTTCTATAACGCAAAGTTCAAATATTTAAAGAGGAATATAAGAAAAGCAGCCACAGCCAAATATAATGCCATTATTTTTTGTAAAATTCGCACAATGGCTTTAGTTTCATTACAGGACGTGTTGAAAATGTATTATGCGATTTCAAAAAAATCGTCATTTTCAGCTAATCAGCGCCACACTACTGTGTAACACTTAATGCTTGTGTGTGTGTTTGTGTGTGTGTGTTTGTGTGTGTGTGTGTGTGTGTGTGTGTGTGTGTGTGTGTGTGTGTGTGTGTGTGTGTGTGTGTGTGTGTGTGTTCAGACCTACAGTGTGTCTGCCAACAGGCCTACATCTTCACCCTCAGTGTGCCTCTTCCACTCTGCTCATTCCAGAAATACATCTATCCACCTTCAGATATCGCTCTGGCGTGTGCGTAAAACACTTCATGTCGTGCGTAAAACTCGTGCGTAATTGCCTTTGTTGCCTCAAAATGCGCCATTCGAGCTGAGAATTCAACCTGTGTGTGACACAATATGGAATGTTTCACCATATGGCTTCAACGAGACGAGAACCAAATGAGACTTTATAATAGGATCAATTTCTTGCTAATTAATCTACGCTCGCTCTGCACCTTCGCAAGAATTATTTCCAATTAGAGGCGCCGGATTTGTTGACGTCATGCACGTCTTGGCCAATGGCACGGACTGATGAGGGTTGTTTAAATGGCGGAGAGAAAGAAGCTGGAGCTTTTTTTTTGAAATGGGAAAGTCTTTTCTGTAGCTGAGAGGGTCTTTTGGTTATCAACTTCACACTTTCAAATCTCCACAAGCTTCATTTTCTGAACTTGCAGCCTGGATGATTCCTCGGGTGAAATGCATCGTGAAAAGCGAACAATGTGGGGTTAAAAACCCAGAAGACAAATATTGAAATTGTATCAATTTATTCGAATGATATAACAGCAGTGCAGCCAGGAATAAGCCAGTGTTAATGAAGGGGCTATTAATGATAATGGGGAAATAAGTGCAATCTGCATAGACTTATCTTCCTCTGTATCCAGCTTGGAAATCGTGAAACTATATAAACTATATCTGATTTAAAAAAAAAAAAAAAAAAAAAAAAAAAAAAAGCCATAAAGCTCACAGCATTAAAAAAAAAATCGTAATATTATTGCATCATTCCCATGCAAAATAATATTGTGGTGAATTACTTATTAAAACACCAAAGTGAATAATGTGCGGTGTTTTAAAACAGCATATAGCAAATGAAAACGTTTTGTAAGATTTTCAAATCAATATGAATTGAATTTTCAAAATGTTGTAGGTTAATAAAAATGTTGTAGGTTAATAATGCACCTTAAAAACTGTAACATTATAATAATACTGAAACCATTATGCAATTAAGTCATTTTTATTAGAACGTTTTTTTTTTTTTTTTTTCAAAAGAATATGAATGATCTGAACTACAAGTCAAATCTGACAGAGATATTTATAAAAAAACATGTTCATATTTTTAACATTCGTGACTGCAGCTGGGTGTGTGTGTGTGTGTCACTGCACTAATCTGTGTGTGTGTGTGTGACTGCGTTCATAAGCCTGGGTTCTTATCTGATATTGTCTGTAATTATGTATCTAAACGTGTAAGTTCACACGTTAGCTGCATGTGTGTGTGTGTGTGTGTGTGTGTGTGTGTGTGTGTGTGTGTGTTCCAGTGCAGTATAGCATTCTGGGAGCTGAGGCATGCTTCTGCTCTCAAAAAAAAGGGCCTCACTTTGTCCTTGTGGATTGAAACAAAGCACGTTGACGAAGATCCGTGTTAAGGCGTCAGCCTTCTGAACGGCAACAAAACGGGTTTAAAAAAAAAAAATTAAAAAGAAATTAAACTACATTGATTCAGAGAGCAGAAGAAAAAGACGAGGTGTTTGTTGTAACCTGGAGGGAGAGAACAATGCCCGTGGGATTGGTTGTTTGCTAACAGGGATGTAGCTGTCTCTGCTAACGGCTGCAAGTTGCCAGTCAAGTCGTGTAGTTCGAGTGTTCAGGGTATGGGCGTGTGTGATGGAGGGCGAGAATATTCTGTGCCTCGCCCCCCTCTGTCACACTCTCTCTCTCTCTCTCGCTCTCTCTCTCTTTCTCTCTCAGTATCTCTCCATCTCTCTCTGCTTTCGGTCAGAAGAGCTTTAGTTGGCAGTGGTGTTGGTGGGGGAGGAGCCTGCCACAGCAGGGATCTGGGCACACAGAGCAGCTTTAATTAGAATGGGGCCTTGTGCCATGTGCCAGCACGGCGTGTGAGAGGAGTGTGTGTGTGTGTGTGCTATAGCATTGTGTATACCCGTTGATGTGACACGGTGTTTATTGTGCTTTAAGTTATGGGTTATACATATGGACATATTTGGTTGAGAAAGGACATGTCTATGACATGTGCATTACGCTCTGATACGTCCGAGTGTGTGTGCATTTGTGTTACATCACCGTCAGCGCATGCGTAACGGGTGTATGTATGTCTTGAACCCCCCTCTGTCTTCGCTTTGACGCCAACCACGAGCGTGGGCCAACTGCTCTGGCATCAGATAATGTAAATGAAGACAAACCAGTTTCTTTTGTAGTCAAACAGCCGGGATCTTTCAATTTAAAAATGCATTTGGGCCGAGGCGGGGGGCGGTGTTTGAAGCCATCACCCTCCTATGGAGCCAGTCAGCGGGTGAGGCGGATGCGCCATAGGGATGGGCGCTGGGTCAGAGAAGGGAAGGTTGGTGCCATAGCCGGTTTGAACTGGTTCGGCGACTTGCATAATTATTTTTTTTTTTGTATTGGTGCCTCCTCTCGCTGATTGTTTGACTTTGGGAAGTTTTTGATATAAAGGCATTACCCGCAGGCCAATCAAAGCGTTCTGCGCACAAAGGAAGGTTTCCAATTGGCCGAGGCGGTTTGAGGCGGGGTTGAGGGGGGGGGCACTTGGTGTCGTCACAAAATAAAGGGTCAGGACATTTAAGAGCCGCTGTAGGTTGAGTGAGGGAAAAAAGGCCCTAAGCCAGAAGAGTTACGTCTTTGTTCCAAGGTGGCATCAAATGCTGTCGGGTTTCCAGACTCTGCTCTTTTTATGACGTTCCATTTTATCACCTTCCCAAGCTAGTCTGTGATCATTGAAATCATGTCAAATCAAAGAGATGTAGACATGTTATCATGTTTTTTTTTTTATCAAGAACTTTTTTCCTTTGCTTACAGGCCAGAACTTGGGCCATGTCACTTTGCCTGCGGCTTGAGAGGATGGGTAGCCTTAGGGGTTGGTTGTTATCTTTGGTTATCTAGCTGTATGAGTGATGTACATTCTTCATAAAGCTAGATAACCGAAAGTAACAAGAATCCCATTACACTCCTGAAAAGGCATCAAGACCCCAAACGGGCCACCCTCAAAAAAAAAAAGACAAGAACTGCAACACCAGAGAAGAAGATGAACAACGTTTAAAAGGAGATGGGGGCAGAACGCAGCAAAAGGTAAGCTGCGTGATTATATGCATGAGTGCATGTCGGTCCACCTGGCCTTTAGATAAACCTAACTTTACTGTCCGTATTTGTGGTTTTCGATCCATCAACAATTCATCTGGTAGGAATGTAGAAATAAATAGATTATTGCCGTACACATTCTGCACAGCTCCCTGCTGCCGGTGGCGGTGATCCATAGCAGTACGGTTGGTGCAACAGGATCACTTTTAATCTAATAAGCCCCATGAGCCTTGTGTGAGGGGCTGCATGCAGGGGCTTAGCCGTAGTATCACATGGCCCGGGAGTGACAGGCTCGCTGAAAAAGACCCACACACACACGGTGGACTTTGACAAGTCGTTTAACAAGTCGCTGTTAGCTAATCAGTTTGCTAGCCAGTTTGGTCAATGCTGTATTCACTTGTCTCCATGAATGTCAGCCTCGGCTCTTTGCGTCTTTGGCTTCAAGAGAACACGCAATGTGAGAAGAATGTGGGCCTTTTATATCATAGGAGCTGCATACGGTGCTATGAATTATACATATGTTCTCGACTTGGACGGGATTGTGTGAGTTAAGAATGCTCCCTCCGAGTTAATCCGGCCTCCACAACTCCCCCGCCGGCACCTAAGCGAACGGACAAGAATTTGTTTGAGACCAGTTTTGTTAAGTTAGCCGTTTTTCTCCTTCCCACCTACTCCTTTCTCCCTTTGGCATGAAAAGATGTTTGATTTGGGGTCCTGGCCGTTGTTTGATTTGACGTGACAGTTGGCTTGGTTGTGAATGGGCCGTGGCAAAGCCTCCATTGCATGAGGGGCTACCATGTGGAAAGGCCTGATGGGATCTCGCTGAATGCTGCTGCTGCTGAGTGTGTGTGTGTCTGTGTCTGTGTGTGTGTGTGTGTGTGTGTGTGTGTGTGTGTGTGTGTGTGTGTGTGTGTGTGTGTGTGTGCGCGCAAGGCTCCGTGGGGGGAGTGGTCCAGGGGCAATCAAGCAGAAAGTGCCCCCAGTGACGAGATCCGCGAGCGAGAGAGACGGAGAACAATCTGAGCCTTAAGGTTCTTTGCCTGGGCTCATGGTGAGGAGTAATTGGTCAATCAGATCTTCAACCTCAACGCCTCTGATGGCTGATTGAAGGTGTGATTTCTTTTCTGCCCATCAAAAGGTAGAGGGTTGCTCCTGCTGAGAGAGGCCGCTGACGACTGTTCCCAAGGTCTCGAGGCTTCGGAGCTACAAGACCAGCAGTGAACTCCGATTGTAATACATATTCCACATGGCGCTTTGCTGTCTCAACACGGCTCAGCTAAAACATTGCCCTGGAGTTTGGATATATTCCGCTTGACATGGTACAAATTCGAAACAGTTGTGCAGGGCCAAAGTGAAAAAATACCTCAACCTCACCTCGCAATGTCAATCTCTTCAAGCCCTGCAGTTGTGCCTGCCTGCTGCATTGCAGGTGCTGAGTGTGACATTTGAGCTCTGGGCTCAGCTAGCAAGAGAGAGGAACGAGGGCCTTGACAGGAAGTGACAGCCGAAGATGTCACCTTCTTGGATGGCAAAGTAGTACCTGGTTCCCTCTCTATTGTGCTGCTACCGTCACTGCCCGCCTGTTTCTATTACAGGGTAGACCTAGGAGTGCGCCATGGCTTTGATCCGTTACTGTAAATGACAGATTAAAGATTGTTCCTGACTCATATCCGGGCACTTGCATGTAGAGCTGCAAAGATCTTTTGATTCATTGTCAGCTATTCAATTAATCGGCAACTATTTTGATAATCGATTAATCAGTTTGAGTCATTTGTAAAAAAAGTAATCAAAATCTCTGATTCCAGCTTCTTAGATGTGAATACTTTCTAGTGTTTTTACTCCTCTGGGACAGTAAACTGAATATCTTCTTGGGCTTTTTGAAAACACCGATCCACATTTTTCACCATTCTCTGACAGTTTGTAGACCAAAAAAAACGTGTCGATTAATCGGCAACGAAAGTGATCGTTAGTTGCAGCCCTGGTTTTGTGTCTGTGCGTTTATGAATTTGGAATGCGACTACATGGCAGGCACGTTTTGAGCAGTTTAAAGCTAATAGTTGCCTCCTTTTGGTGTCAGTTACAGTGCCGGAGCTAAATGGGAACTGAAGTCTTGGACAGATTGTGTTTATACCCTAAGCAGTGCCCTGGGAGACGCATGTCATGGTGCAAATGCTTTGTACTGGCTCTGTGTGTGGCACAGTTATATCACTAGCACTTCACACTGGGGACCCCGAAGCAGAGACCGTCTAAGCTTCTGCCTCCCTGAAAATGGCACGGAGATGGGAGAGTTTCTGCAAACCACCTTAGGGCCTTTGCTCTCGCTCTCCCTCCCTTTTTTCTGTGTCCCATGGCAGCGTCTGAAATAGAAAGAGAGCGCCAAGAGGAACGGGTGGAGAAGGAGAGAAAGCAGGCAGAGGAAAGAAGAAGAGGAGGAGGGTGGTGGTGGGTTTGTCTTAGCTTTTCATGAACTAGGCAAGCAGATTTAGACTCCAAGTGTCAAATAGAAAAACAGCCATTGTGGTCGGGTCCTACTTGCCCCCCCACCAGTAGACTTTACAGTCAATAGAGCTAGTCCACTTGTCACTGAGGGACAATGCGCCCCTATGCCTCCCTTTCACCCCCGCCGGGTCCGAGCAGCCAGACAGTTTTCTGAATAAGACCCAGTGATTCTTGCCCCCTTTTCTCCGCTTCTCTTTCTCTTGACGAAAAACACCAACAGGGTTTGGAAAATGGCTTCGCTGTTGGGCCCGAGCAGAAGGCCAGAGAACTGTTATTTTCTACAACGTCAACATTCCCTCCACCCTCTTACGCTCGCGGAGAAATGAATGTAGCTTAAGCAGTTGCAGAAGTCAATGGGCCGCCCCAGACAAAGGAGATTGGCAGTAACAGGTGTACTTTGACCGTGCTCGGGACCACACGGGGGTAGTGACTGCTGTTGTCTGACCCGTTGCTCTGTTTGCCTCCCTGTTGGTTTTGAGTTGTGTGGAGACAGAGATGAAATTTGCCTTGTTTTTCTCAAGACGACAAGAGCGCCTCAGACCTTGTCGACTGAGAAGTTTTAGTCGAGAGTGTGTTTGGCCTAGCTGTCGAGCACTGGCCTCTTATCATTTTTTTCTTTTTCACTGCTTTTGAAAATGTAGCCCAGTTTTGCCACATTTCTCAGGTGATTTGCCAAGTTTTCTCCAAAGGGATTCTGCAGATATCTTTAGATCTGGAGCTGTGCTCACCCAAGGGAGCGAGTTAAGGGTAAACAATGCGGGCACACAGAGGAAGAAAGAAATATCAGAGGGAGTGCGGCACAGCACTGAAGCATGAATACATTTTCACACTTGGAACTGAGACAGTGATGTTTTAAGAGGGGAAATGTCTTTCAAAGAGAACGAGTGAAGCCTTTTCTACCCATACCTTCAGTATTTCCAACCACAATCAATCGAGCCATTCAGCGGCAGCATAAACAGCCACTCTCAGAGCCAGAGCAAAACAGTGCACGCATTTGTTTGTTTCAATCGTTAATAAAGCCTTTTACCGAGAGCCTCGGTCCTCGGGAAAAAAAAAAGCCCATTCTGGTTAAAATGACTTGGCAAAGCATCCGATGAAGGGTCTGTTCAGACTGAAGCTGCTCCCGCTGCCATTGTCTCGCTCTCTCTCACACACCTACGAGTCCAGAGTAAGCACACAATTTCATTGTTGCGTGAGCTGTTAATATCAGAGGCTTCACAATAGAGCCCATTCGCCATATTTGCATAAGGCACTTTTCCAACAAGGACCCGAAGAGGGCTTGAAAGCTGGCCCACTCCACCGCCATTGGCAAAAAAAAATGTCAAGTGCCAATTAGGAGAGGTTTGCCACCATTCAGCAGTACCCCACCCCTGTATTCCTCCCCCCCGCTCCCCGCTTACCCCACCCCCCCAAACTCTCTCACACTCCAAGTCACCCCTGTTTTTAACCACCTTATTCCAATTTCAGACGTTGCCTTCCCCTACTGACACCCAGAGACAAAAGCTGGCTCCCTCCTCCGCTGGCTAATGGAGGATCCTTTCTGCCGGGTTTTCAGAGTATTAGCTAAATCAGACAGCGTGCTCTGTTCCCCGATTAGTCAGCTTTCTTTGTTGATTTCTTTGAATAGAAGGGTTCACGAACTATGCGGCTAAACCTGCGAGATACACAGCCTCCACCTGCTAGCGAATATTAAACTTAGCAAGCTGGCTACAGTGTGCTACTTTGGTTTGAGACTCGCGGGGGTTTGCGTGGACAGGTGTGAGTGATTGAGGGAACGGATTTTTTGGAAAAGACAGATGCTGATAAGCAATTAAAAACAACCCCCTATTTCATCCGATATCCACAGTGATCCACATTCAGCCACCTAATGACTTGCTTTAAGCTAGTGCTGCTTATTATTATTTTTTTTCGCACTGATGCACGTACAAATACAGAGCATCCTTTTGTGAGAATGGCTGCAGTCGGAGACTACTTGAGTTGAGAGCGCAGGCTTTGAGTCATCAGCTAAAAGGAACGCACGCTAACACTACAGCAGGGTTTACGTCGGTTAAGTTAGCTTAACTGGTGAGCGTCACCAGTGCTGAACAGCTGTTGTACAATTCCAAAGATGCTGAAAATGCAGCGTTATTTCCTCCGATGCTTAACAGCAGCCGTCCGACTGGGTAAAGCGGCGCGGTGACAGGAACGCAGAGCCTCATCGGTGTTCCTGAATTAAAGCAACGTGGTGTTTACATTCGGGAAAGCCGTTGCTATACAAAAGGCAGAGACGTCACATAACAGACCTGGGAGCCTGTTAAATGGCCAGGGTGCAGCGAGTGAAATTTGAAAATGTACGCCGTAGACACAATGGAAGAAGGTAATCGTGTTTGTCCAATTGGGCTACCGTTGTTTTCCACAGAGCATTTACCTAACTTACCGCCTCCTGCCACTCAAAGGGTTTTTCTCTCTTGTCCGCCTTTTTTTTCTCTTTTCATTCTTTCATTCAATCTCTGTGTCGAGTTTTTTCTTCTCTTTCCCACCCTTGATTCTCAGATGGTTGGATCTGATTTGCATGCATTTGCATAATGAAAGTCATTTGCATGCTCAGGGGCAGACTGTACCATGAGAACAGACATGAAAAGGTGGCTGTGCGTGTATATGCGCGTTTGTGTGCGCGCATGGCTCGGATTTCCGTAGGCTTCCGTGAACTGTGTGCTTTTTTGACGGATGGAACCACGTTCTTCAAATTGTCCCTGTTGCCCCTTTCTGATTTTTCTTTCCCTTTACCCGTTTTTTCTGTGCAGGCTACCAACCACACCACCACTGAAGGGAAGCTGGCAAAAAAATGAGACTGAAAAACAGAGAAGAAGGAGGAGGAGGGGTTGCTGTTGATTCTGCCCTGCCTCTCTCCTCGCCCTCCTCTGCATCGCCTCTTCCCTCCTCCTCCTAATCCTCCTCCCTTCCTCCTCCGCTCCATCCTCAGCCGACTGCCCCCTTTTTCCTGTACAGCGAGACGCAGCCCCGCGCCACCATCTTAGAGCAACGCTGGCATGAAATGGAAGTGGGGAAGACCAGTCGGTGCAGGTAAGAAGCCAAACACCACTGCGCCCGCCATGCTGCATCTTTCCATCGGCGCCACTTCCCCCCCACCACCCCACCCCGCGACTCTCCATCCTCTCCTCTCCCACCTCCCCCGTTACCCTCGCACTTCCTTTTCAGGCGGGCAATAGCCTCCGTTTGTTTAATCACCTCGGTTATGTTTGTTAATTGCACGATTCACGAGATGCGCTAATGGGCGGAGGGGAGGGTGAGCGGTTGTGGGCGGAGCGTGTTTTGTATGTGCGTTCACATTAAATCACTCGGCTCTCAATGCCTCTCTCTCTCTCTCTCGCTCTCTCTCAGGAGGCTTTCAGTGGGCATCTGTCCTCTTGGAAGCGCCATGTTTTCTTTCCCGTTTGGGAATTCTCGTGCCATCCTCACACGCGTACCCCGACATGGCGGCGGCGTGCGGTGGCTGCCATTTTGGAGACACGATGCGAGCCGTGCCTTCTGGACAAAAACAGAGGCACGGCTTCATGACTCCACACGGTTGAGCACTCCAGGATGTGTCCATAATTGGACCTGCAGACGTTAAACAGCGTGGTATAGTTTAACGGCTGCAACTGACGATCATTTGCATTGTCAATTAATCCGCCGATTATTTTCTCAATTAATGGATCAGTTGCTCGGTCTCTAAAAAGTCAGAAAATGTGGAAAAATGCAGCTCAGTATTTCCCAAAAAGCCCAAGATGACCTCCTCAAATGTCTTGTTTAGTCCACAACTCAAAGATTAGATAAAAGAAGAAGATCAGTTTACTGTCACAGAGTGAAGAAACTAGAAAAAAAAAAAATAAATCACATTTAACAAGCTGGAATCAGAGAATTTCTTTCTTGAAAATGACCCAACCGGATTATTCGATCATCACAATAGTTACTGGTTAATTTGATAGTTGAGGACTAATTGATTTTCAAGAATTTCAGCTCGAGTTAGTTTATGTATTTGCAGTGTGCTGTGACAGAGTTCAGACTTTTCAGAGTCATTATAAAAAAAAAAAATAAAGACCCTCTTCGGCTTTTTTCTTCGCCCTACTCGAATGAGGTTGGACGAAATGTCAAGGTGGGCCCATCGTCGGGTAGAAAGCGATGATATCCATGGACCGCTATTCACATTCTCACACAGGGACACTGCAGCATAGAACAAAACCAACACAAAGCAGGGGAGAGAGACAGGCAGACAGAAGGACGGAGAGAGAGAGAGAGAGAGAAAAATAATAGAGACGAGACGGTGAAGAAAGTGGGACCTCGATGGGCAGAGTCTCAGCACTGTAAAGCCTCTCTTTGTGCGAGTGGCGAGTGTTGAAGGGCAGTCGGTGCTCAGACAAGTCGAGTATTGTTCTCCGCGAGCGAGCTCGTTATAGTGCAGCATTATTCCAAACCCGGGGAGCTCCCAACTTTGAAAACCGCTTAAACCGAAAAACACCAATTAGCATTGGCTGGGCTTGATTAGGTAAACAATGCACGCCATTGTCCTCGCGATAGAGAGACCCCCACCTCTCCCCCCTTTGTTTGTGCGTGTGGTGTGGAGGTCAGAGAGAGAGACAATGCTAATGCTAACTTACAGTAGGGTGCCAGTCCAAAAGGGCTAACAGAGAAGACATCTATCGGGTCAAGGTGAGAGAAAGGGAGACCATTTGCGTCTCGTTATGGAGGGTCCGAGGTGACTCAGCGTATACGGGATCAATTGGCCAAAGTTTCCACTGAAACCTTTCTCCTCGAATTTCAACATTGATTTCCAATATCGACACAGCCTAAACCTCGAGTGATAGTTCTCTAATTAGGTCATGCCAAGCATTCTGCCCTTATATTTTTGGACCGATGCAGCCTTTAAAAGTGTGTAGGCGTCGCTTGGCTTTCCCCGATAAGTGCTTTTCGGTAACTGTGTCAAACCCAAACGTGCACTAATCACGCACGGGCCTCCGTAAACAGGTGGTAGATTGAGCAAAGGGGGCCGGGGCCGTTCTCAATTTACTGTGTAAATTATGCAGAGCCCAAAACAATGCAAACAGTAGACAGTGGAGTGGCTGGCGTTGGCTAATGAGATGATGAGAAGCCTGGGAGGGCTGGGAGCCGGCCCGAGGTGAGGGGGTGGGCACGGCCCCGGCAGCTTGTGTCTGGATCTGTGTATTCGTGTGTATGCGTGTGTGTGTGTGTGAGAGAGGGTCTAGGGGTGCTTTGGCAAAAGGGGAGCAGACACTGTCCCGTCTGCACCAACCCCATCATCAGCACCCCTCCTGCCCAGACTGAGAGCTGCAGAGGGAGGGGAGGGTTAGCAGGCAGCTGGGGCACCCTGCCCCCATTGCTCCAGCAAGAGCACCAGCCTTGGGAACCTCTGTGGCAGGGGTCCCTCCCCACAACACTGGCACGTAGGGGCCCCCCAAAAAAAAAGTCTGGCTGCACCCCCCACCCCCCCCAGAAAACACCACCCCACCCACCCTAATGTGAGGCTGGGGGGCCTGGGAAGGACTTCAAGTTCACGGCCAGACCTCCTATTGAGCTGACAGCCTGACTGTTTGCTCAATTCGGCTCCCTATTCAGAGCCGTGCTAAGGTGGGGGGGGGGAGGGGGGGGGGAGAAAGGGCTGGAGCATGACGAGGGGGGGGTGTTGCTAGATGGGACACCGTAGCACCGTGATAGCTATTCATTCAGCAAGAGAGAGAGAGAGAGAGACGAGGAAAGAGCGAGGGAGAGAGTGAAGAGGGATGTGGGGGGTGGGGTGGGGTGGGGGGGTTGAGTCGGGGCGCATAAATAAAAGTGAGGAATCCAGGCTCGAAGTTTGCTTTGAGCGGTGTGCGCCTCTCTCACACTCTTTTAAGACTCTTAATTACCGGCGCCTTCCACTTTTCTCTCCCCCTTTCTCTAACTACACCCCCCCCTCCCCCTCCACCCCACCCCACCCCACCCCACCACACACACACACACACAAATAGCAATCATTCTCATCATCCCCTCTATCCCCTGGTTTTATTAGGCCACATGCTGGGGCTGTAAATTTACCATTAACAAGCTTATTCACTGTAGTCCTCTCAACAAAACAAGACCATGATGCCAATAACTCAAAGCGACACCAATACCCGAAACTGCCTTTTACACCACAACACCTCCTCTGTTAGCCACTCCTTCCCTCCTTCCCTCCCTCCCTCTCTCCCTGCTCTGAACAACCGGCGTGTTGCCGAGTCTTAACGTAATGCTCGCTAATAGCTCAGGCGATGCTAATTAGCGCGCCGGGTGTTTGACTCCTGCCGCTGAGCTGGACGGGCCGCGTTGTCGGTTCACGCTGCACTCGGTGACCCGCCGGCCGGGGTTTTAAGTCGCTTGTCTGAGCCGCTTGGAGAATGGAACGGGGAAAAAACGGGCGGCGGGTGGGGGGGGAGGTTTGATTGCCTTCTGAAGTCCAACTCAGCCTAGCTTAGGGCGCGTCACATGCTTCCTCTTTGTATTAGCAGCTCGTAGCGTACCAGGCTCCCGTTAAGTTCTCTTTCAACCTCAGCCCCAATCCCCTTCAAGCTGGTGCACGGCACTGCGCTTACCTCAGCCAGATTTAGGACACGCCAGGAATGCCCCCCCCACACACACACACTCTGTAACTTATTTTTCATGTTTTAAAAAGAACAAGGCTTCTTTTATTTACACCTGAATTGGCACGTAACAGTCCACTAACTGTTTTGACTTTCACATGATCGGCCTCAGACGTATCTTAATGTCATCTTTCTCTCTTTTTGCAGGCGAATGATTTGTCGGTGTGCCGAAGGGGGATCCGAAACGGGCCGAGAGCAGACGAAGAGGAGGGACAGCAGGTTCTCCTCCGCTTGCCGTCTTTCCGTCAGGACTACAACGGCGATGGCGACGGCGCAGACGTCTGCACGCGCTTCCTGCCGTGACTTTGGGACATCGCCGCGCCGTTCGTAACCTCGTTGATTGCGGCTGAGCGATGCGTTATTTGACCCAAGCGGAACTGAGCGAAAAGAAAAAAAAAAAAAGGTCCACGGCGGACCGTGCACGGCTGTGGGAAACGAAAGGCTCAGACAGACGATCAGCAGCTTTTCTGGCGTGGACAAACTGGTCCCGTAAATGTTGTGACTCTCGAGGGTGTGGCGCTTGATTGTGTAATTCTCATCCTTATATGTTCTATCCTACATGTGAAGAATATCACTTAAGACATGAAGCGATGTAGTGTGTCTTCAACTGACTATAGGCTCGACTTGTAGGTTCATTTGAATGAGTTGTAGCCCCCGTTTTGTTTGATTCCTGTTTTTGTTATTTAGTTGCTAGGACTCGGAGACACGTGAATGTGAGACCCACGGCAGCAGTGAATAAATACTGCACTGCGATTGGACGGCTCCGTGTGTCGGCTGACACAATGGCAAAGGAATGAGCTGTCGTCTTTATACTCTATGCAACTGTTTTATGTATTTTTTTTTGTGTTTATGGTTCTTTTATTTTATTTTTGGTCTTGGATCTCCTTTCATCCTCTGGATTTTTATTTTTGGGCTACCAGTTTTTACAGATATTCCTTCATACATCAAGAAAAGAAATGTTTTTTTTTTAAAAAAGGAGCCTACTTTCCCCCGGTTTGTTAATATACTGCTACAGAAATGACGGTCAGTGAGTGTGTGTGTGTGTGTGTGTGTGTGTGTGAGTGTGTGTGACAAATGACACAATACAGCTCCGTTTCACATGCATTTGGATCTCATATTCGCAGCCTTAACAGACTTTGATTCGCAGCCGTGAACCACAGTCTGAGTAAACGGGCGCCAGCACGTTTTAATATTCCTGATGGCAGGAGTGTGTTTGATCAGCAGGAAGTGGCAGAGCCAGGGCTCATGGCGGCGAGTGTACAGAGCACGCCGCACTATTAAAACCTTCCCCGGCGCTCTCTGGAACGCAGCAGCTTGGTTCAGTTACCTGCATCGCTGTTAATGATCCATCGTTTGGGTGAGACATGATAAATACATTGGCTTCAAACACCGCCTTAATTTCCTGTCCTTGACATTAACACACACACACGCACACACACACACACACACACACACACACACACACACACACACACACACACACACACACACACACACACACACACACACACACACACACACACACACACACACACGTGCCCAAACGCAATAAAGCAAGTACTATCGCAGCCTAATTCATTCTATATTAATTTTCGGGAAGTGGCAATTTTTTTATTACGATTGATAATCTATGCAAATCTTTTAAATATTACTTTAAACAAGCTTGTGTCTATGCAGTGCTTTTTGCGATTGATTCGAGAGGAGACTATCTTGGTTCTAATTTAGAAAATGTATTCTTTTGATAATCATGCACATCCCAGTGCTCGAGACAATTACTTATCTGCCTGGATAAGCTTGAAATTATGTTTTTAATCTTAAGCAAAAAAAAAAAAAGTCACTCCTCTGATATCAGTCCAGAGGCATGAAAACCATGAATTGTGGTCTAAAATGATTAAATTGTGCTTGCACTTAATCTGTTTGTTTTTTTTCCCCCTTAAATGCAGATCAAAGCTATCTATTCAGCTTATTGGCGTATTGTTTTATACAAGCAGCAATGTTTGTGTTATGCAATCTAAATCGCTGTGATGAGTGTTCACCACATGTGCCTTTGTATGGAAGACTGTGTTGGAATAGTAATAAAAAGGTTTACATTGAAAACAATGGAGAAAAAAAAATGGCTGTTGTGCATGTTTTTTTTTGGTTGTTGTTGATTTGATCCGCGTGTTATTAAGTGGTGATCCTCTGGCGATTAATGGAGAGCTCGTTCAAATCTTCAGCGATGCAACTCAGCGAATTGCATCAATCTAAATATGTGTCTATCAAGGGAGGCGGGGCGCAGATTGAAGATTCTTCAATCTGAATCTAAATCTACTCAGCAGCTGGCAGCTCTCCCTAAATGTGTTGTCCTTTTTTTTTTTTTTGTTCTTATTGCGGCAGTCACGTCTACAGAGAAATCAACTGCTATTCAGTCCCAACGTTTACAGCCAAAATGAAAAGATGAGCTCCCTGGGATCAAACCATTTTCACAACACCATCAGGGATGTGGGTTGATTTCCTGGAGTGTTTGGCATCAAACTGCAAGTGAGGAGGAGTGAGGGGTCAACCACAATTCCTATCAAAAGAGCCGTTTTTTGGCACAACAAAATGAAAAGAAATCTGTCTATTTAAGTCTAAATTGGCCTATGAACATTACCGATGTGTCTAAATGAGCACTCATTACTAGGTGGAGTTTGTTGCCAGTTTTATGTCTTTACCTTTGCTAATTTCTCACCGCAGATCAAAGTATAGGCTCTAAGTCGGCATCGTTGGCGGCGAAAGCAAATGAAACTGTGGAAGACTTGTAATCCATAGGTAGTCTATGGAAACTCCAGACCGCTATTGAGGTTGGGCCAAAAAAAAATTAAAAAAAAGAAATATAGAAGATAAGGCGCCGGGCTGTGGATGTCCTTAGGCTGTGACGCACATTTTACTTGACCGAAATGTTGTGTAGCCTAAATGGAGAATGTAAGAATCACTTTCGGCCCACAACAATAAGGAATTAAATTTAAAAAAGTAAAAAATGAACAGTTATTCGTCTCCATAGACCTAATCGTTAAAGCCACAGGGAGCCACCTGAACCCCTAACACTCGGAAATCAAACACTTTTTGACGTTTTTTCAACACATTTTTCGATGTTTTTTTACAACATTTGTCATTTCTGTTTTTATAGATAATTTTTGGGGGGGATTTTTAGGCCTTTTTTTTTAATAGAACAGCTTAGATTTAAAAGGGGCGAGAGGGGAGGGGAATGACATTCAGCAAAGGGCCGAAGGTCGGAGTAGAACCCGTGGCCGCTGAGTCGAGGAGTAAACCTCTATATATGGGCGCCCGCTCTACCAGGTGAGCTAACTGGGCGACCAATTATTTGACTTTTGTCGCCTTTTTTAAAACATTTCTATAGCTTGTTTTTGAGGCATTTCGAGGCAACGTTTTTGACGCTTTTGTCACTTTTTTTCAATTTTGTTTTGACTTTTTCTTGAAACATTTCAATTGTACTTGTGAAGAGCGTTTTATTAAACCACCTGTGATTTTTGGGGCAATTTTGTTATAAAAAAACCCCATATTTCTGATATAAAAAAACTTTGAAAACGGGTCAAACTTGCCCCGAGGAAACCAGGAGGGCTAACTAGTCCTGCTTTAATGGATCAATCTGTGCAAAGATGCTTTCTGTAGTAACCAGTGAAAACCCTGGCCTCTGTCGTATAGAGGAGTAAAAAAGCCAATGTGCATCAGCACACATGCCATTAACCTGCTGTTGTTCCAAACGGCAGTAAAACAAAGGACGCTTCCCGTGATTGCGTGATTTGCTTTCTGACATCACACATGGCAAACGCGCCAACACCGACATATGGGGGGGCACACACAATTCATTAGCATTGTCATGTAAAAGAGGGGCAATCCCACTGTAAAACAAATGAAATGTAACCCTTTACAGTACAGGTTGATCAAGCAGCTCTGTTCGTTCATTCATTCCCCCCCACCTCCCCTTTTTATGAAGTCTCGTGTAATTCAATGAAAGAGGTTGTTTTTGTTTTTTTAATGCAGCTCCGACAAAACGCACCCCCTCGGGTGTCTGCATCCAAAGATGCGTAGCCGGCGAAAGCTTTACAAGCCGCTCTCCTCGTTTACAGCTGCGCTGCGTGTCGAAATGAGCCGCGGTACACATAAACAGCAGCTCCATGCAAATATTACAGTGCCCTTATTAACCAGGGCGGGCTGCAATTACATTATGTCCCCGGCGTTAACATCCAGAGAGCGAGCGCCGGTGCATTGTGACAACTTCCCCCCTCTCGCCCCGCAGTGTTTCTTGGCGGCGTTATATGGCCCCCTCATAATCTGATTCACAGTTCTTGTCATGCTGCCAAGAGGCGAGTTGCATTAGCCAAGCATTACAGGCCTTAATGAACTGAGTGTCAATGTTAAGCACACCAGTGCGAGCCGGA
Source organism: Perca flavescens (assembly GCF_004354835.1). Taxonomy (NCBI): domain Eukaryota; kingdom Metazoa; phylum Chordata; class Actinopteri; order Perciformes; family Percidae; genus Perca; species Perca flavescens. The sequence continues at coordinate 6,658,989 of NC_041336.1, read as the reverse complement.
GTGACGGCGTACAAACGGGACCCGTGTCGGGTCTAAGTTATGGCGGTTTGGCAGGTCTCTGACGGAGGGAAAGAAGAAAATGAAACCTCCAGCCGCCGTTGGGCTTGATTTGTTGAGCATCCTAAAAAAGAAGGACAGCAGGACAGAAGCTGCTCTTGTAGACGTATAGGGTGTGGCTCCCGTTTGACATGAAGCACAAAATGGCTGTCCGCTACATACATGCCATCCTGAGACTGAAGGGATGGGATTCCAAGATGGCGCCGCGGTGACATTAACATCAGATTGGATCCGCGAAAAAGAGAAATTGGAAAGGCCGCACTTTTAGCCGCAACGATATGATGGACAAGTGCACGAGGGCCGGTGGTGGCGTCGAAGCGTGGGTGGGGGGCGGGGGGGTGGGGTTTAACTCCAACGGCGGGTTTTTGGTGCACGTCCAAGGTCTAAGAACTCGGGTGCTGCTCCTTTCACAAGTTCCTCAGAATCGTCATTGGTATGCAGGAATGCACCCCTAGTAGGCCATTCTGTGTGATTTTGGAGGGAAACGTGTTTGCAACCGGTCGCTAGGACAGAGTGTGTGTGTGTGTGTGTGTGTGTGTGTGTGTGTTTGTGTGTCTTTGGATCCGAACGTGGTCAGTGCCAATGAAAAAAGAAGTGGGCGCGCGTCAAGATCTGTCCACCTTTTGTGAGCTGCCTCCCAGCGGTGCTGCCCGGCAATTCTGTTCACTGAGCGAAGACAAAATGGCTTCAGATGCTTTGAAGGGTACGTCGTCCTGTGAAACGTTCCAAATACAAGAAATATGGATGATGAATAAAGAGGCGTGTGTGCGTGCGCGTGCGTGCTGAGCTGGATTGTCTTGGGAGAAGATTATCAAGACTTTCCAGATACCCGATACTCGCGGCGACGCCATTGATGGAGTGCCGCATTTTGGCCCCTTGTACACACAGAATGCGCCAGTGACCCGGTTAAACTTGTGCTTTTGGTTGCTCGCACTATTCCATTTGAAGTCATTTTGACTGCTCCACTTACATCAGACAATACTTGCAGGAAACTGCTTCACTTTTTGCTGAAATTACATTATTATCAGTTGCTAATGAGGCTGAAAGAAGAGAAATGAATAGTCTGACAGCGCAGTGCATTCAGGTGTTATCCTACAGCTTGGGAAAATGAATAAAATGTCTCCTGTCACCACTTATTGGTTTACTTGCCACCCTGTATTGAGCTTTGTACGCCTTGGAGGCTTTACCAGGGAATGTTGCTGCTTTAATTCCCAGTAGAGAAGATAGATTTGGAAATATCTTAGGCCATGTCCACACGTACCAAAACAATCTTTCTTCCCCCTTCCCTGGCATCGTTTCAAGAAAACGGATCCATTTGTAAATGACTCAACACGCTACTTCATAATCCAGGCCTATAGGTGGTGCTGTTTCTGCTACCGAAATTAACCAAAAATGGAGAAGAAGAGACGGAGCATGCGTATAAAGCTTGCGTGCTGTGTACAAACAGACAGTAAAAGAAGAAACCAAACAGCCCTAGTAACCCTAATAGGCTCAATATCTTCTCCAGCAGGAACACAAGCATGTAGGCCGCCATTGTTGTTGTTGTTGTTGTTAGGAGACGTCGTCGCGGGAGGTCGAAGGCTAGAGGTCGAGGGGTGTGGCGATGACATCATCGATACGCAAGTATGCGGCTTTGCCGTTTTTGAATTTTTTTTCACCCTGATGGGACCAGGTTTCAAAAAAGTGCGTCTTCAGGCGGTGCGTTTACAGGATTCTTACGGACGATCGGCCAAAACGATGCAAAACATGCGTTTACACCAAAAAGCGTCTCCGTGTGGATGGCCCCTTGGTAGCCAAACAAAGAGCCGTACATGGGAAATGGATTTGATCCCAGTCAATAAGCAGTTGTGAAAGTAGGTAAAAATATGCTCCACATTGATGCATGAAACAAACTAAATAATAATATGACATTGTTTTGTTGTATTCTGTATAATTACTTTTACATATTCTTTGCCAATATGTACTTTTCGTACTTAATAAGAATGTTTGATGCAGGACTTTTATTGGTAATGTAGTGTACTTTAATTGGTGCTTCTGGTTTCAATTTTAATTGAAAAAAAAGAAAATCAGATAGTCCAGATTTGACAAGTCTAGGTATAGCGGACCTGGTCCAATATGGCCTACATGTGAAAAAAGCTGTGAAAGTGGACTAGTCAGACCCACACACACACACACACACACACACACACACACACACACACACACACACACACACACACACACACACACACACACACACACACACACTTCTTCTTTGCATTTTCACAAATAGAATAAAACTGTATTTTATAGAGTCTTTAGCATATCTGGGACAATCCAGTCCAGCTTTGAGGTATACGTCTAGGTGGGTGGTTCAGATTTTGGACCTTGTTAACTTGTGGGGGGAAAAAAGCAGTTTAAATGATTCCAGCATGTAGTCAGGTCCCGCTTCCTTTAAACCTTATTGCTGCAGTTGCTGTTTAAGCAATGTTTGTAAGGCAAGGCAAGGCAGCTTTATTTATATAGCACATTTCAGCAACAGGGCAATTCAAAGTGCTTTACATAAAACATGAAAGAGCAGTTAGAAGACAATTAAAACAATTTAAAAACAAGACAAGAATAAAATGTACAGTGCAGTTTAACAATTTAAAGAACTAAGAGATAAAATACACGAATAAAGGAAAGAGCAGTTACAAAACAATTAAAATCAATTAAAACAGTTAAACATATAAATGCAGATAAAATGGGTTATTTAAAGAAAGGCAAGATCATAAAGATAGGTCTTCAGCCTGGATTTAAAAGAACTGAGAGTTGCAGCGGACCAGCAGTTTAATATGTTGCGTGTGAATATTATATGTTACATGGATGTATAAAATGCAAAGAAACCATATTTTTAAGAGACACGTTAGAGCTAAAACACATAGATAAGATGAAGTATTTTCATCATTAAACTTTGGTCAGGGGACAAACTTGACACACAAAATAATTGCTTTACAGTTTAAACCTTGTTTCCCAGCTGCTTGAAGAAACTCCCCTAACTTAACCCTAAGGGCATTTTCACACAGCTTCTTAAATTGAACTTTTTAAAAAGGTATTTGCATATAACTGATCCCCATGTGTGTCATATCAAAATGTTCAGAACAAACTCAGCTTTCCTTATAGTGAGACCCTGTCCCAGAGCAATGTTTAAAAGACATAATTTGGCACTAAAGCTGAAACATTGATGTTGGCTTTTTGAATATCCTCATGTCTCTTTTGAAAACAAACCTTAACTTATGATGTCTTGTACGAATTGTTTCAGTGCTTGAAATGAATCGATCAAAGTCTTAGGGTTATACTGTATATGATTCAAATGGTAAATAAATGTCCGGAATGAAATTTGGTGATATCGCTTTTTGAGTGGGAGTTTTGTCAAACATCGTTTGGATGCGCCAGTGCGTCTTTCGTCCTCAGGGGGTTAAAGCTTTAGGGCCTAACTTTTTGATATTAGTGAACGTCCGTTACATTCAAGCTGTTGCCAAATGAGTTGCTACAAAGCTAATTTAAGACTATCAGCTCCACACAACTCGCTCTGTATTTCCCAGTATGGCTATGTTCAGAAGATTGTGGCGTCTGGCGACTTTCGCGCGCAGAAGCGCGAGTGAAGATAATGACCTCTTCTGAAGAGTCCATCATGTTCTTGTAATCCTCCGTGTCCTCCTTGGCTACTAGCAACTGGTGGGGGAGGTGCGCGATCACGGAAGGCTTGTATCATGTGGATGCGCAGACAGTGTTGTTGTCATTACTTAGAATTCCTTATGGGGGCGCCAGAAACTAAGCACTATAGCTTTAAGTTAAAAAACAGAAAATCCCCCAAAATGAGACAAGTTCAAGTTTTGTCATTTGTACAGGTGGCATGTAGCTTCGACGATAACACTATATTGCTCAAAATCCACTCACACCCAGAACCAATTTCTTGGAGCTTATGTATTTGTGTACTGAAGGAGAAATACTCTGAGAGGTTAGCAAAAACTTGCAGCTCGGGCCTGATGAGTTGGACGTCCGGATCACTGAGGATGCTTTTCCTTGAAGGCGAGAGAGCCCTGTTGTGGAATGTCAAGTAGTTTAGCCGGGTGGGTGACTGAAGCGGGAAGTGATTTGACTAATGTTTGTCCTTTTCAGAGCGCTCCTCTCCACCTCGTCCCCCCTCCGTCCTCCCCAACCGCCAAAAACCTCCCCAGAAAAACTTTACGGTGATGTCATTCATATGCAAAGCAGGCGTGCTTTCAGCGGGTGAATGTGCGTGCATGCGTGTGTGAGCGAGTTTGTATGCGTGTGTGTGTGCGTTGCTTGAGTGGCTGATTCCATTACTTGAAGGACCATTACACTTGCCTGTCAACAGCCAAAAGACCTGAGAAAAATTAGCAGATTAAATCACTCGGCTCCTCTCCACCTCCGCTTCCTCCTCTCCCCTGCAAGCATCCAGGCTGTTGTTCGCACCGTGGAAGTGTTTTGACTGAATCAAAAAATTTAAACGCGTCTAATTTGAGAGCCAAATGCGTATTTGATCAGCGACAGGTCCTAATTTTGGCGACAAATCTCTCAAAAAATAAAAACAACGATAATGGTGGAAGACACAATCAGGGCAAAGCTCCTGGGAAAGGCGAGTACAGAGCTTAACTGAGGGACAAAATCCTATAAACCGGGGCAAATGGGGGAGGCTGAAGCTAAATGTGGGTTTACAGTCTTGTAAAATCAAGCATTCAGGGTGCCAGTACACTTTATTGGTGCAGTTAGGTGATGGTTCAAATGTTGGAGAGAGGGTTCAACAGATTAATGATCTGGTTGCATTTTTTCAGTGAATTCCCCCATTAAAAAAATGACGCATTGTCATGAAAGGGTTCTTTTTGGGGGTGCATTTTTAGGACAGCTTAGACTTGAAAGGGGAGAGAGAGGGTTAAAGACACGCAGCAAAGGGGCAGCATGTCGGAACCGAACCCAAGGCCACTGCGTCGAGGACTGAGCCTCTGTATATGGGCGCCCGCTCTACCAGGTGAGCTACACAGGCGCCCCATGAATGGGTACCGCCCCAGTTTGGGAATTTAGTTTTTCCCACAATGCTAACCTGACCCAAGGGGGTTTCATTCCCGCATTCTGGGGAAATGTATGCACAGCAATTCAGGGCCAGATACTGCAATGAAGATTCAATTTGCGATTGTTGTTTTTTAGCTACATATTGCACCTTCTACGATCATGTTAAAACTATAGTGCGTAGTTTTGGTTGCTGTTCCTGGGACTATATTGGGTGGAAGTAGGTTGCAGCCGAAGCACTGCTACTCGGGCACTTAGATATCACGCAGCAACTCTGTGTGAGTACAGGTCTAATAAGGGTCGATCTATGCCATAAAATAACCATGCGACATGTTTACAATAATCACTTACTCTGTGGACGGCTGTTTATTGGGTCCATTCAGCGTTTTTTCCAGTTGAATTTATCGCACCGGAAAAGAAGTCGAGGACTGCAGGATGGATCAACGCCGAGAGCAGTGATTCGGCTGTAGCCTACATCCACCCAATATAGTCCCAAGTCAATATCTACCTAGGAAATTGTCTAGTCTTAATCTGCATTGCAATTAGGTTTTGTTTTTGTTGTTGTTGGGTCACTTTTACTCACGACGTGCTAACCGGCAACATAGGATTCCATTCACTGCGCTAAGCTAAGCTAGTGGTGGGGCAGCCGGACTAAGACAATGCGTGCACTGAGACAAAAATGCTTTTGCCTATATAAATATAGAGGAGACGGTGAATAATCCTATTTCAACAAATGGTGGCGTATTCCTTTAAGTACAGTAACAAAGTATTGGCACTTGGTTACATAACACTGCACTCAATGTGGTGCTGACTGCAATAAATATGTGAAATACACACAAATTACAGTGATATATATATATATATATATATATATATAGAGAGAGAGAGAGAGAGAGAGAGAGAGAGAGAGAGAGAGAGAGAGAGAGAGAGAGAGAGAGAGAGAGAGAGAGAGATAGATAGATAGATAGATAGATAGATAGATAGATAGATAGATAGATAGATAGATAGATATCTCATAATCCTACAACAGACTCCAGAGGTTGCACCTAGTTTTACTTAGCGCGGGATGACAGGAATCCAGCAGAGAATCTCCCTTCAAAAAACAAAAGAATAAATCCCAGGATCCCAGAATGTGAGAATGAACCCCCCTTGGGTCAGATTAGCATTGTGGGAAAAACTAAATTCCCCACTGGGGCGGTTTCCACAGACCAGATGGGTGTACCCCAAAAATCAGCCACATGCACAGAGGAAGTGGCTGAAGAAGAAGAAGCAGAAGAGGAGGCCTGCCCTCCCGGGGGAGATGGAGGAGAGAGTGTTGAAGGAGGAGGTTGTGAGAGTGGGGGGCGCGAAGAGTTAATGCCGACAGCTCAACAAAGGCCGCCGCCGCCGAGGGAAGAGAGGAGCACGGGAAAAGAGCTGAGGTCAAAGGGGCCTCAAGGTGGCGGGGGGGTTCAAGTTCAAGGCGACTGTCAGTGTCTGCATTCTAACAGCCGCACCACACCCTCCCAGTACTCATACTTTCATTTGCAACAACAACTGCCACCCCCATGTCTCCGTTTTCCTCCTTGACATTAAATGTGAACACTGCCCATTGTCTCGGATGTCAGGGCCACACAGAGGCGAAAGGTAAAAGCAACTAGTAGGGTTGAGGTGCGTCTGGGTTTGGCTCTCATGGATTTTGAACTCGTGAATGATCCAGGAAGTCTAGCTGGAGTAACGGAAGAAAGGGTTTAAAGTAGAGATGGTCCGATACCGATACCAGTATCGGTATCGATACTGCCTAAAACGCTGGTATCGGTATCGGGAAGTACTGGAGTTTATGCACCGATCCGATACCTCGTAATAAAACCCTAAAGAAAATCTACGTTAAAGTAGTTTATTTATGTTGTTTTTCCGTTATAACTGACTGTCAAACTGGAGAATAAAAGAAAGTTCTGTGGCATTCATTGTTTGTGTTTGTTAATGTTTCACAAAGAGTTTAACCTGAGCCAGACAGACAACATAGATAGAAATCATATCACATCCATACAGGGATAGTAGTATACAGCTGTTAAAACATAATAAAATATATGACACACTGGTATCCGATCGGTACTCGGTATCGGCCGTTACACAAGTTCAGGTATCGGAATCGGTATCGGGAAGCAAAAAATGGTATCGGACCATCTCTAGTTTAAAGGCTGTGAGGATGCTAGAACATTGCACGTACTGTACGTTAATTCACGTCCAAGTACATCTGGTTACGCACATGCCGCAGAATGTGACCCAGAACGGATCACAGAACTTGACCCAGCTTGTCATAAAGTACGGGGGAGCTGTTTGAGGCTTTGGCTGCCCTGACGTGGCAGCATTCTTCCATCATGTTCAACACACGATTGAAGAAAAAGCACAACAGCCACTGCACGGCCAATAAATACCCTGTCACTAGAAACCTTTTATAAATTACAATTTGAATTTGTATTGGTTGTTGGTCGCAGCGGTGTCTTTAGCAGTTAGCAGTTAGCTCGCTCGTTAGCCGCTGAACCGCAGCAGAATGCAGGCAGAGCGAGCAGCCGCCAGCTGTTGATCCGTGCAGGACTCCACCGTGAGACTGTTTAGAGACCATGTGACCGGCAGGTAATGTTAACTGGTCCCTATACGCAAACAACGTCATATCATAAATGATAGGGGAACCTAGCAACGGCGATTATGAGCTTTTCCTCCATTTTTACAGAACTAATGTTTTGGTAGGAACAAAAGTTTATATCATATGTTTCTCTGGGATCAGCCAGCACGAAGGACGTCTATATTCCGATTGGTTGCTGGCGTTTGCCGCTGCTTGCCGCTGAACCGTGTCATAGCTCATTACCATAAAGTTGACCAAAGTTCAACTTTCTGATTGACACAAAACAAAACGCGACGCCGACAGATTTGCCGCTCCTTGCGGCTGAGAGAAGCTTCCATTGAAAATGAATGACTTCCGGTATCTTTAGAAGCTCAAGTCGGCGGCGGTGTGTACGTACAGTTATACTTCGTCACCTTACTTCTGCTTTGCTCCAATAATAATTGCTATGGCCACTAGAGGGCGCCACTACTTTAAACTAAACATGAGCGGTAATTCCTGCTTGAACAAACGACATTTTCAATTTCTCCAGTTTTCTATACAGTTTGGTTTGCTTTACTTCTGCAATATTCAAAATTGATTTATTGTATTGTATATATTACTTATCTGTTGTATTTTCTTTATAGTATATATTATTTATCTTTTATCTTTATACTTGTTGTATCTGTACTTTTTGCACCGTGGGTCGGAGAGAAACGTTTCGATTTCCCTTTATCTCTGGCACATATTGCAGAAATGAGAAGTTGACGCTAAACAAATCTTTACCAACCTGAGAAGCTTAACATTCTGGGATAGCATTTAAAGCCTGGAGATTGGAGGTGAAAATACATCACGGAAACTGCAGATAATGCATGAAACACTTTGCAGATAAACCCCCAGAAGTGTGATTGCGTAGGGGAGGTATATTTAGCAGTCTTAAATATAGCCAGAGTGTGAGCATTGAAAAGAAGATGCTGCTGGATATGCAGAACAAAGATCTGATGAGATTTTTAAAGTCAATTAAATCCATTATTTCTGCCTGTCTCTCGTGTCAAAGGCTACATGAGGATGCCAAAACAATTGAGCATGGAAGGAGGACATGTAATCTGCTACAACCTTGAAAGATGTCGTGTGTCATCACATACTGTATGACTCATGGCTGCCGAAAAGTGATGCTGCGGTCAGGCTGTGGACAAATGAGAATGAAAACGGTTTTCTAGAATACACACAAAACGAGAAGAGTCACTGACTGCCCTCCTCCCCCCCACTTAAAAGACTATTTCACATCACAAGATACAGGTGTACAGCTGTATCCCCCTGCACGTCCGCGCTTGATTAATGGTGATTCTGTGTTTGGATTTTTGTAACGGGTAAATTCACGTGGTGGATGGGACCTAGCCTGGAAATCCAGACCCAAATCCGAAAGATTAAGGGTCTGGCATTGAGTAATGAAAATGGCCCAACTTGAGGGCATGCATTTGAAAATCTCAATGCATGCAATTGCATAACACTACGACCAATCACAACAATACACAGGGTGATGTATCCAGAGCCCCATGCGCTTAGCTACCAGCGGAGCTAACTGATTAAACTGTCGTCATCTGTTTAGCTCGCCTCTGGCCCGCCTATATCAGATACACCGACGTGATTGGTGCAGCTCGGCTACAAGAGCATAGTTAATGAGCATCATTACTCAATGCCAGAGTGACTCGCTGAGCAAATTCAAATGGTGCTCTCGCGAGAACTCTGGATTTCCAGGGTAGATGGGACCCAATCAAGGATTTGATATTTATTCAAGCTCACTTGTCCAATGAGTTTAGCCTGATTTTTAAACCTGGATGTCTTTTGACCTGCAAAGCACCAAATCAATGCTGACTGTGTTAATAAGGCCGGTTCATGAGATCAGCCTGGTTTTAGACTAGAGTACAGACAGTTTATATAATTTCAATGTGTGAAAAGTTGACGCCGGGTTTTTGTAATCAAGAGGAGCAGAATTTATGTCCACCAGTATCTAAATTATAGTTAAAGTAACTATATGTTCACTATGGTAACCAAAAAGTATCCTTTCAAACTAAAACAAGGCAGAGTCAGACTGGTTAAACCCAGTTTTGGAAGCAGGGTCAGAAACGGTAGCTCGGTGCGCCAGTGTGGTAGGGGTGTGACTTTAACTGTGTTAGAGTGTGTTAGTGCTGACTAATGTTGACCACAGAGCAAAAGTTCAAATCCATTTAATGAACTGGGACACCTCAAGTGGTCCCTGGTGATTTAGAGTCCATTGAAAACGAGCATATGTTTGTTTTCTTTTCTGTGACCAGGCAGAGGTCAGAGGTCGACAGACCACCGCTTGTCACCCCATAAAACATGACATCACACTGACCCCCCCATCACCTCTCAAACCTCTGCACAATGGAAGGTCAATGGGTAGGAAATATGTGTCCTCACTGCTTTTTGTTGCCCTCAAACGGACTAGACAAACCAACACATGCCCACAAGCCCACCCCTGACCCCTCAGCCTGCTGGCCTCACACCCCGAAACCTGCGGGACGCCTCAGTGTGGAGATTTATAATATCTGAACTGAAGCTTGAAATCTGTTCAAACCAGCGACTGACAACCAGGGGTGGAGGCAGCGGCAAGACTGGCAGAATGTCTTTTAGTAATCTGTTTCCCAATTCAAAACCACTTATGCTGCCAAATATGTAAATATGTAACATAAATCTGTGTTTTTTAAAATACAATAGGACACTATATGAAGCATACCACTACTTGGTGAAACTCTTGTACGGATAAAATGTTTAATTTGCACAAATACCGAAACACAGACACATAGTCTGACCGATCTGTGTTTTCTAAAGGATACGATTATATTTTAAATAAATTCCGGTTTTGGTGAATTTTCTGAGCCTGCAGAGGAGCAAATGATCCTTTGGTTGAGAGAGGTTTATCACTTAATATTTAGGGATAGGTTCACTGTAACAACTACCATAAAAATTCAGGATTTTTCTTACAGTAATTGTTTTTCCTAAATACAGTGGAATACTGTAAATGTTGAGGCATTTGAGGAACAAAATATTAACAGCAAGCTACTGTGCAATTTTACGGTATACTACAGTATTTTTTTCTTTTGAGTTGAGTCCGCCCACAACTCTTTAAAAATCATGTGCCATCAAGTCCACACCACTTCATGAAGAGAGTAATTCGAAAAATATAATGTTACACTGTTACAGTCTTCCAGAGAATGTGGTGGATCAGATTGCAAAGACAGTAGGCGGTGTGGTGTTCAAAGGTTTAATGGCAAAATCCAAAAACTGGAACAGGCAAAATACAAAAAACCAGGAGCAGGTAGGAACCCCAAAAACAGGAACAGGCAAACACAGAACAGCGGTAAGCAATCCACTGACATAGCCAAACGAGAACAAACCAAACAGCAAGCAGATTTAATACAAAGAAGTACAAAAAAATAAGAAGAGAAAGAGAGAAATTAGAGAACTTTTGCCCCGACTGTGAGGTTGATGATGCGCATCGCCTACTCACATACTACACATGGCACATCCTCAGCCATACTGCTCCTAAAGGTAATTTAACAAGGTAAATGTGTTCTTATCAAATCCAGCTGGACCCTGATTTGTCATTGTGGGTTGAATTTGCATTGTATTAACTGGTTGTTGTTTCTGTCAAGCATGCACCCTAATGTTTTGTAGGCAAGTTATCGTTAGCTAGTAGGCCAGCTTAACCCTGTTACCAGTGTCGTACCAGTTGTTTAATTTGCTTTTATTTCTTCCTCGATGTGACTAATTGGGATCCATTGGTACCTTTGGTTAATGTACATGGCATTATCATTTGAGGTCAGAACATTATTTATATTATATTTATTTTAGATGCAAATACCGTTCTAAAATAATTGAAGAATAGCATTGTTGTTTTTTTTGTTTGTACTTTAGTAATACCAAAGACCAAAAAGCTGTCTGCTTAACACTGCTTGAACCTAATGGTTCAAAATGAATTTGAAGTAAACAACTCAAATGCTGTCATAATGTTAACGTGTCTGTTGTAATCATATTTAGTTGCTCATTATTATGAAACAATTTCTACAAGTTCTATAATATATATTCTCATGATTATAAAACACAGAGGTAATTTTCATGAGAAAACATCTTTGAATGTTTATTTAGTAAATATGATGTGGTTCGGTATTAAGTGCAAATAACCCTAACCCACCACACCTGAGATCTTACATGTTTCCTCTGTTATTACATTTTAGGCGCTTCCTTGGACTCAACCCCCGAGAGTTGAACATAGGCCCCGCAGGGGAAGGTGGTGTCAAAAAAGGACGGGAGGCTGGTCCGTAAAAAGGCAGCTAGTGGGATTCCCCACGTGGCAACCCTCATCAAAAACGTCTTGGACTTTGAGTTGGGATTCATGTGGTCCCATCAACCCATGAATGGGATGTTCATGTTCTTCAGTTCAGATCTGTTCAGTCAAATTGCGCAGCTCCATGTTAGTTGTTGAAGAAAAAAAAAAAAAATAGATTGTGGTTTGGATTAAAGCACTCTCCGGGACACGAACGAGCATTTCTTGGGTGAAAGTCTTGTGTTTTCTGAACCACTCATCCACCACTGACCTCCCCCCTACACGGATCTGAGCAAGACATGTAGTGGCAACCAGCGTGGTTCATACAGCAGTACATACGTGGAATACATACAAAGTGCCCATATTATAAAAATAACACTTTTTCTGGGATTTGGGGTTTTATGTTGTGTCTCTGGTGCTTCCACACACATACAAACTTTGAAAAAAATCCATCCATGCTGTTTTGAGTGAGATCCATTTTCTGAATGTGTCCTGCCTTCAGCCTCCTGCTGAGCTGTTCAAAATCGGCTCGGACTGTGACGTCACAGTCCGAAATGAGCTGGCTAACCACAACCGTTAGCTTGTAGCGTTAGCGTTAGCATGCTAACGCTTGCATGCTACATCGTTCTCAATAGCAAAGCACTGCTACAACACACACAAGTTCACCATAATCTACAAAAGAACTACTTACATGTGCGCCCTCATTTAGAAGTCTCCCAGCTAATCCTGCCTTGTAACTGACCAAAGTTGGAGAAACCGGCTTTCTTTTACTGTCTCTAGAGTTAGCTAGCTGACATGATCTACATCTGAGCTACTGAGCATGTGCGAGTGCAATCAAAGATAGTACAGAAGAAGAAGATGAAAAGAGGTCTCACTCTGTAGCTAAAACAGAAACCAGGTGAAAAGAGGATCTGCAGCAGTGAGAGAGAGCTGTGCAGTACAACAAAAAGATGGTGTTTTTTGAAAATTAAACCATGTAAACCTATTCTGGTACAACCTTAAATTACAGTTATGAACCTGAAAATGAGCACAATATGGGCGCTTTAAAAATCTACTCAGACTCAGACTGATTTGGGCTCTTCGAACCTGCGTTGTAATCGACTCCTGTGGCCTTGACTTTGATTTTATAAAAGGTATACACTATAGGCTGTATGTAAACTCACGGGGTGGGAGAAGGGGTGGGGGGTGAAAATGTTTTCTAGCCATATAGCGACATCTAATTATGCAATTTAAATAGCGAAGTGCAACAGGAAAGAAAACGATGGTTAATGGACACAGCGTCTTTTGTTATTTACTCTTTCTGGCTGCTAATGTCGCCGTCCCCCCGCCTCCCCTGTCTCATTATGGGTCAACACAGGCATATTCACAAAAACACACATTACTGCATCACCTTCACACACACTCTCACACTCACACACACACACACACACACACACACACACACACACACACACACACACACACACACACACACACACACACGGTGGCAGTTGCTTGTCAGACTGGTGCCATGCTCCACCTCTCCGTACAGCTTTCATGCTAGCTCCTGGTTGCCTTGGCAACTGGCTATGTGTGTGCGTTTCCTGAACACGTCTTTTTTTTTTTTTTTTTTCTGTGTGTATCTGCATTCGCTGCTCTCTCTCCTTTCTCTCTTCACCTTGTACTCGACACAGTGCCAACGCGCGCGCGCATACACACACACACACACACACACACACACACACACACACACACACACACACACACACACACACACACACACACACACACATTAATTTATGGGAGATGTGAGAAGTGCAGGATTAGCATTATGCTTCATATTACTACACATCCACTTTAGTGGCCCGGCGGCGAAACAGGCCACAAAACCACATCATCAAGCCAAGATCTCTCTCTCTCTCTCTCTCTCTCTCTCTCTCTCTCTCTCTCTCTCTCTCTCTCTCTCTCTCTCTCTCTCTCTCTCTCAATAAACTATTTTTTTGTAGAACAATAAAGAGAAGTGATTGAATGGCAGGAAATACACAATCAGTGCTAATTGTTATGGGCGTTCGAGTGCTGCTGTCTGAGTGCCTCCTGTAATTTATGGAGACTGGTTCTGTTGTGTAATGTGTGCACATTATATAAAAAATGATACGCGTGAAATACCTTTTACTTATATTGCTAGTGTGTGTGTGTGTGTGTGTGTGTGTGTGTGTGTGTGTGTGTGTGTGTGTGTGTGTGTGTGTGTGTGTGTGTGTGTGCGTGTTTAGGGAAGAGGGAAGAGGGTTTGAAAAACACAGGAGACCGCTGTTTGCGTCACATGTGAAACCAAATGTCAACTTGGGACTTATTTTAAATAAAGTTACACACTGTACGCAACCTACTTAAGTCACGTAACAAATACTAAACGTTCAGAAATGACCCCAAAGGGGTATTCAGGGGGTTAAAAAGCTGACGTCAAGAGGTCCTGATGATGTTACGAGTTGATGGGATCACATGTTTTTTGTTATTGCCGTTACCATTCCCTACTTTTTGGGCAATACAGCCGAAATTACTAATCAGGTCACAGAGTACGACGGAGCACTTTTAACGTCCTCCCAGAGCGACTATTACCTGACTATTACCGGAATAAAAGACACCGTGTACGTGCAGCTGATGTGTCAGTGATCTAAGGCGCACGTGTCAAAGTCAAGGCCCGCGGGCCAAAAATGGCCTCTCACAAACTTCGACCCGGCCTGCATGTCAATTTAGGTTCACAATACATTTAGGCCCCGCCTAGTTATGCGCCAAACCAAATAGACGGGAAACTTTATTCAAACTGCAATTACGCAACCCTCCCAAGCAGAATTTGGCAGATTTACCATTAGGAGTTTGCATATTGAGGCCTGTGAAACAGGTTGTTGTAAAAATGTAACTGTACTATATGAGACATGCAAACCTTTTTGATTAAATAAAAGCATGTCAATAAACTATACGTGGATGGCCCTTTGTGAAATTGAGTTTGACACCCCTGAAAGGAGTCAGCTGTAAATGTCAGGTTTGTAGAGTTACTCCCTCCGAATCAAACCATTTGACACCAAAACAACAAAAAGATCCTACAGGGAGGTGTGTGCTGGACACGCTCAGAGAGAGCGGTTTCTGCACCGACAACAAGTTCAGGCCTCCTGCACACTGCCTGGGTGGCGTGAGCGTGGCGTGTCCATTTTTATTTCGGCTCCCACGTTAACAGGTCAGAGCTTGTACACTGCCTGCGTGACGCGCACGTCTCAGGCGCGGCTCGAGCAGACGCCTATTTTTCATGCGACACGCAAGCGTGTTGGAAGCGTTTCCAGGCAAAATAGAAAAGGAAAAAATGTTTATATGTCATTTTGACACGAATACATTCAATAAATGACATTTTGATGTTTGAAAGTCTCTAGGTTTTGACATAAATGGAGATATAAATGTAATTATGGATTTTCAAAAATTGTACCTGTCAATACAGAACGAAATATTCTGTAGCCTAATTAGCCGTCAATACTGCCGACGTTGTCTTTGTTGTAATAAAATCAGTATATATTTATGTTTAACATGAAGTATACTACTTCTTGAGTGCAGGGGAAATGGGAAACACACATGTGTCCAGACAAGGCTAGCAGCAGCAGAAAGGCCACGCAGCCAGCGTGCAGGAGGCCTGAGGCCTAGTCCACACGGACACGGGTATTTTTATAACCGGAGTTTTTTCTCCTCCGTTTGAAAAAAAACAAAACACGTCCACACATGCTCGGTTTAAAATAAATCTCCGTCCACATGAAAACGCAAAAACACGCTGTCAAGCCATTGCAAAGAATCATCAACAAAGCGGTTAGCGGCGCACAATATGACGTCGAACACAGCGGATAACGGCGCACACTCTGACGTCGCAAGGCAAAAAACCCGGTTATACTGTCCACACGACAACACTGTAACCGGCGTTCCTGAAAATGCTCACCCTGGCCGGAGTTTTCAAAAATGTTCGGTTACAGTGCCCTGAAACTGCGTTTTCGTGTGGACGGAAGGTCGAACCGCGTAAAAAAAAAAGTCCGGTTATAAAAATACCCGTGTCCGTGTGGACTAGGCCCCAGTCTCTGCACATCTGTCACTATGAGAAGTGGGTTCTCTTTGATGGCTTTGTATGGTGGCACAGTTTTTCCTTTCTTCTCTAGACAAACACGCCACGCTATCGCCGTCGCTCTGTCCTCAGACACCTGCAGCTCTGCAGCTCCGCGGCCACGGTGCTGCTGGCTTTCTGTCGGCCCAGCTAATTACAGTTAATTGCATTCACCTGCTGGCCCGGGTGTGAATCAGTCTCTAATTACAGGGTTGGAATGAAAAGCAGCGGGGCTCTGCAGCCTCACGGCCGGCACGGAGGACCGCTGACCTACACGTTCAGGCCGTTTTCACACTCCGTCCCCTTTGTTGCGTGGACCTTTTTTTCCGTGTGTGAGAAGGCTGTTTTGGAGTTTGAAAATCCAAACGGTGGCGCCGTGTTCACATATGGGCAGACATTTTCATGGTCAAAAATCGAGCTATATTTCCATTAAATAAGGGTTCTAATTTCCTTTTATGACAGATTACCCTTTGTGGCCTTTCTGTGTTATTAACTGCCAAGTTGCATCACAGACAAAAAAACCTCCAACAACCAACTATTCTGGAGGATGTTGACCAGCCAACTGTCTCACGGCAGTCCGTGAAATAGTCACCTTATTTTTAATCTATTGATTCGTGTTGATTCGTGGTGGCCAGCACAAAATTGTCTATACGTGCTAACGGGGAAAGAAAACGTCACACCGCGTGGGAGGACGCCTCACGCGCCAGGACACGGCCGCGGGGGGGACGCGCGACAATAACGGGACGGTTAACGGGGAAACAAAACGCCACACGTGGACGAATTATTTGACCCATCCACCACCCCAACCAACCTCCTTACGCAGATTTTCAGCATTTCATACTACTCGCTACTGTAGTGCTGTGACCATGACATATGCTTCCCATTTAAATACATTAGTTTACATTTTCGTGCTGGCCACAATAAAAAAAACCCGACCAAATTGTCCCCGTGAACACGAATCAATAGATTACATAATGTGACCATTTGACGAACTGCTGTGAGACTGGGTTGGACCAGCATTCTGTGTAAATCACTACAAGAAGCTAATTGAATCACTCATAACTCTTGGAAAACATCAGTTGGTGATCTAAAAAACCTGAATATGTCTTTCTGTAATGCTGCCACAGCCAAATCTCTAATTAATTGCTTTAGGTTTTTCAGAAAGGCAGCCCGGGGCCACAGAGGGGCCCTGTGGCCTCCGGAACGATGGCCCTGTTGCTGAGAGCGACGGTGGCAATTTATTTGATCCCATAAGGTTAGTTGTTGTACACCTTAATCCACATGCCCGCCTCCTCCTTCTTTCATTCAGGAGCTCTGATTGGATTACACCCCAGTTCAGCCCACGCGTGTGCGTGTGCGTGTGCGTGTGCGTGTGCGTGTGCGTGTGCTTGAGAGAGACAGAGATTGTAAAGAAGGGCATATGGAAGAAAGGAGGGAGGATGTACACAAAAGTTTGTGTGTGTGTGTGTTGCATTTTCACACACATTTCCTCCACTACTTTCTCTCCAGCCACACCATTGAATAGCTTTAATCTTTGGCAGGTGATGTGACTTCATGCGAGTAAAATCATTTCAAGTCAGATGTGTGACGTGATGTATGATCATGATGTATGATCATGATGTATGATCATGATGTATGATCATGATGTATGATGAAATTCTTAAAGCAACTAACTTCTGGATATTCAGCGACTGTTGCCACTGCCAATGGACCGAATGGCTTCGCTCCATAGACAGCGAAGCTTCGCTCGCATCTTTCTCCGCCGCCATTTCGGTACTCACCTTACCGAACCTCAACGTCATTGTTCTTAGCCAGTCCCTCTGTTCACTGATTGGACCGGTAAACATTTGACCGGAGAAAACCCACGAATATAATGCAAACCCAGATGGAGTACTGAAGGAAAATGAGTACGTAGGAAGGTGGAGCCAGGCTAACAGAAATTTACCTCGAAACCCATTTCATCGGCTCGGGTCTGAGCTGCCGGAGAAATTGCCAACACCGAAATGAAGCAAAAGACCCAGACTGTTTGAAATGATCAGATGCATTTCTCAGATGAAAGGAAACAAAATATGAAAGTTACAATATCAATCGTAGCTCTACTATTAAACTATTCCCTCTGCATTAGCTTGTGTGCCACGGCAAAGGGGCATTTTCATTGGTTAGAGGTTACGCATTAGTGTTATAGGGAACCAAACATCTCCTCTGAGCAGTTTAAAGTCAAAAAGCTGAAATTTGAATAATGGCATTTTAAAAATCCCTTTTTGAAGGTGGCAGTAAAACCTTTTTATTTTTTTCCCAATATTGCTGCATTGAATGGCTCCATCCTGCCGGTGCACAGTTTCCAAATCCCTTCATATCTATTTGCATGTTAAAAGCTTCAGTTTCTACATCAACTTTACAAGAACTTTATACTTAAACAGAGAGTAATGAGGTGGAAGGTCAGAAACAAAACGAGAGATGCAACGAATATCGTGTCCCCACAGTGATCACATATGTATGATAGAATGAGGCACAACAAAAAGGCTGAAGAAAGAGAGAAAGAGTAGTTTTGATGCGAGTTAAACTCCTAAATGCCGCTCATTACAGGCGCTTTTAATTTTTTGTTCTCGAGAGTCGAGCTGTTTATCCGGATTTGGAGAGTCCACAAAGTATTTGTTGAACAGAAGAAAAAAAAAAAAATCCTCAAGTGGCTTGTACGGCTGAATTGTTGCACGTGGTTGCCTAGCGATAAGATAAAAGTGAAGAAAAAGAGTGACTGTGAAGCCCACGGAGGAGCTTTTCCCTCTGTGAAAAATAAAAGTGAATAGGTTGGCAAGTGCATTGTTCTTTACAAAGCAATAAAACACAAAGTGCTCTGCGGTCTGTGATTTCATTCGAATCAAAGTTTTGTCTGTTGATGGCGTGATGCCGAGAGGCAGCGTGTCACGCCTCGCTCACATAGGTCGTCAGTTCGAGCAAATATGACTTATATGAACTCATTATTAAAAATTATGATGGGAGAATTGCAGGAAATGAGGCGACCAAGTATAAGAGCGCCAATGTCCGTGTAAGGAAGCAGGTTGGGGTGGTGGGTGGTGGGTGGGTAGAACAAAGTAGAGATGATCCCAAGGGGCGCAGGATTTGCGGAGACACCTTATTAATGGGAGATCCTCCCCCATATGACATTTCGAGCGTCAAACTCTATATTTCCTGCCCAATTTAGGACGCAAATATCCTCATTTATGTAAAGGAAATAATTAATCTCCTGTATCATTGTCATTGTATCTAATAATAATAATAATCTATACTTTTTATTGTGTGGGTAAATTACAATTTTACACTCTTTTTGTTAAGAGTGTAAAGGTACTTTATTGTCGCATATACATACATGTAGCGAAATTCATTCTCTGCATTTAACCCATCCCTCTAGGGGAGCAGTGGGCAGCCATTTACAGCACCCGGGGACCAACTCCAGATCTGAGCCAGTGCCTTGATCAAGGGCACTGACCGGAGAACCTAGTATATATGTTTTGAATGGTGGGGGGGAAACCGGAGCACCCAGAGGAAACCCACGCAAACATGGGGAGAACATGCAAACTCCACACAGAAAGGCCCAGACCTGGATTTGAACCTAGAACCTTCTTGCTGTGAGGCCACAGTGCTAACCATTGGGCCACCATGCGTGTAAAATTTGTCGTATACATGCACGAAAGGAGAGATGTCAGAGTGAGTGGGCTGCGAATGCTGGACAGGCGCCCTGAGCAGTTGGGGGGTGGGGGGGTTCCGTGCCTTGCTCAAGAGCACCTTGGCAGTGCCCAGGAGGTGAACGGGCCGGTCCGGGTTCGGACGGATATTTAGAAATGGTGTTCGGGTTTGAGTCGGGCTCGGTCACATCAGCACGATAAGGCATTGAACATTTGAAATTTTAAAAAGCTTATTATGTAGGTGCGCGCCTGTGTTAACTTGTTGCCCCGTGGGCGCTGATGGGCTCATCTGTTGACATTTCCGAATGCCTTCCTACAGTTGCTTAATAAAAGCTTTTCACACAAACAAACGTAAACGTGTCATTAGTATGTGCAAAGGACTGGACAGGTCAAGGCTGGCACAGATACTCTCTGACCTCACCGAGCTGTGAGGATTTGGGTGGGGGGGGGGCTGCTGTGAATCAAAGCCTCCAGATTAGGGCAGGAAGAGGAAGTTGCAGCTCGTCTCTTGACCTCTACATGTGTGGACTGACTGTCCCCCTGGGAAAGAGGAAGGCTGAGGACGGAGCATCTTGATGGCCTCCTACAGCCAGCTCCAGCCTTGTCCCGGACAATAGGCAATCAGGGGTAAGTGTCGGTGATTAGAGACACACTCAGGGCAGACCCGGCCTCCAGCTGACCTACTGAACCTTCGCCATAACATCAGACCTCCATCTCAACCATCTTCCACCAAGCAGTCCGCTTCGGTCCAGCTCAGTTCGTCACACATTACAACGGTTAGTTTTGCATTTCTATTGACAAAAGTTGTGGATAGTACCAGTCAGTGGTGGAAGAAGTATCCAGATCCTTTACTTAAAGGACAATTCCGGTGCAAAATTAACCTAGGGGTTTATAACATATGTGTACGGAGTCAACCCTTTTCATGCTAATCAAATGTGTCTCTAGCTTGAAACAAGCTAGCGCAAACCGGTGATTAGCTTCTAATGCTAGCCTTCGGGCCACAGGGTAAATCACTATTTTTACACCACTAACATGGCTCAAAATAGCACCATACTTCCACGGTAGCATAATGAGGGTCCATACATGTAAACCGAAGCATTGAGAACTTTGTAAGTTGTAAGTTTATTAAAAAGAAGTTTTAATAAAGACAGTATCGTTCATGTATACAGGCAGGCGCCATCTTGGGAAAACAGTCATGACCAGTCGAACCACGAACGCCCGTGCTTGAGCTATACGGCGTTTGTTGTTCGACTGGTTATTACTGTTTTCCCAAGATGGCGCCTGCCTGTATAGTGAATGGTACAGTCTTTGCTGTGGTGCTATTTTGAACAATTTTGTCAATCAACTAAGTGTTTGATGGTTTAAAAAACATGAATAATACCGGCTTATATCTCACGTCTTAACTGGAAAAATTCTAAATTCCAAAAGGCCAAATTCTGAATATTTACACCAAATATGCTGTTTACATGAAAGGTATCAAGTTAGGAATATTGTCATATTCTGAATAATAGTGGAATATTAGTGTGCATGTAAACGTAGTCAATGAGAACTACAAAATTGTGATTTTGGCTGTACAAACCTACATTAGGTTATCATTACGATCAGGGGAAAAAAGGGATTACTGTATAAGAGGCTTTCAGTAAAGAATGTGGATGCACATGATTTTACGTGTGTTCTCTTTCAGAGTTAGCTAGCTTAGTGTGGATTTTTGTGCTGACGTCAATGATATCTGCCCAAATCTGATTATTTTCATGCCATACATTTTAAATATTCAGTGTCTTTTAAGGATTGTAATTTAAACCACGCGCCATGGGATGTTAAAACATTATTTTAGGGTTAACAGCTGTTTAAGGCTGCATGACCCTCTGCCACACACACACACACATTCAATGACTGGGATGTAGATGATGCAGGGTCGACATCAAATCAACGATGCATGTCTAGATGAAATTTGCCAACATGTAACCCAAGTTAGATATAGCTATTCGCCATAGACATGATTTAAAAAAAAAAAAAGCACAAACAAATGACTGAAAGTAAATTTGCGTGATCGCATGTTTACTTCCCCTGCCAGGACCCAAGACACCGCTTGATTAGACATTTGGTCTCGACATACTATTTACACACTCATACTGACCGACACTAGACTCACGCTCTGGCCATGGTTACATTCTGGTGCGCGGTCTCCTCATGACAGTCTAACTACCATGTTGCAACATTCACTTCTAACATTTAACTTAACATCACTACCAAGATAACATGACGTGTATTTGTACGTGATATAATACTTTCCCCTTGGTAATGTAGCCTATGAATTTCCATGAACACAATGCTAAAATGCACGAGACATAAAGGCTTCTGGGATCAGTTGATAACTCAAACTTGCCGAGAAGCTAGACACCCGTTAGATTACATAGACTCATGCATCGTTCAGTAGCCTGGTGCGCGGTCTCCTGGTGACAGCCTACCTACCATGTAACAAACATTTAACTTAACATACCTACCAATATAACATGACGTGTATTTGTATGTGATATCCATCGAAAATGTAGCCTATGAATTTCAATGTACACAATCATCTAAGATGCACGAGGAATAAAGGCTTCTGGGATCGGTTGATAACTCCTAGAACCTAGACACCCGTTTGAATATAGACTCATGCAGTACCTTCGGTTACGGTCCTTACGGTGTCGTTCAGTAGCCTGGTGATGACTTTATGACCTGTCTCTCTTAGTTACGCTGTTATAGTTCCAGACTGCCAGGGGACTTCCTTCCTTTGACACACTGAGCTGTTCTCTCCTCTCCCTTTCTATTTCCATTCGTGTGCATCCCGTCCCAGAAATGCTTGTTACTAATCCTAGCTTCTGGGGAGTTTACTCCCCGGAGTCTGTATGTTTTTTCACCCAGCGTATTTCCTTGGAGAACGTTGGCACCAAGATCCTGGTTGCAGCTGTCGCCGTGGTCCTGCTGCACTCCCTGCTAAGCTCTACGGTGCCCTGCAATGTCATGCTGCGTCCTGCTGAACCCTGCGACTTCCTGCTACGTCCATCCATGCTCTGCTGGGCCACGCTACATCCTGTAACGCCCTGCAGTGCCCTGATATGACGTGAACTACTACGATTACCATTTGAAGTCACTGTTCCATTATTAATTTGACTATTATTGCCACTGTTCATCGCATCCCCAACGGGCACCGTCAGACATGAACACAATCATCTAAGATGCACCAGAAACAAGGCTTGGTTAATAACTCAAACTTGCCGAGAACCAAGACAACGCTTGGTTACATTAGACTCCAGCGGCCGGTTGCACGGTTACATCCGGTCTCGTTCAGTAGCCTGGTGCGCGGTCTAGGTAGCTCATTTCCTGAATGATTCTACCACCAGCACTCCAGTGGAGGCGCTAATGAGCTAGATTAATACACACACAGTAGCAGAAGTGACACGAGTCGGGTTAATTAACCGGCTCTTCGGTCAGTTCGTCAACACTAATTAGCAAAGCACGGTTGCTGCTGCAGTTCGTCCTGCAAACCTCGGCAAAATCTAAGACCAACTACTGATAAAAACATCCGTCTCCGCTGCTCTCAAACTCCCTCACCACTTTGTCTTTGTCTTTATGATAATAAGACTCTTCATTAAAAGCAAATCGCACATCTGTGGGCAGCAAAAAAAACTGAAAAACAACATTGTTGTAATCAAAACCACTATGGTGTTGAAAGCAGACGCGGCGATTACCATATGGTAACAGCAGCGCACACAAAGACGTTCCCAGGCTTTGATGGTAAGACAGAGGACACCATTGATGCGGCCGTCAATGCGACGCACCCGTAATATGCCGCATACGTTTCTCAACCCATTGCAACTCTAAGGGATTAAGCCTCCAAAAGCCAGACACACACACACACACACACACACACACAGATATACAATCATGCACAGTCTACGGGCCTGGCGGTCTCAGGGTCCCCCCCCCCCTTTCTTCCATGGGTCCCCCCTCTTCATTAAAACTCAGACATGAAAAGGGGGTGCAGACGGATGCAGGGCGGTGAAGAAAAGCTGCAGAGACAGAGTCCTCCAGCCTGTCTGGTTAAGAGTGTGGGAGCGTGTGTGGTGTGTTGTTTTTTTTTGGGGGAGTAGGGGGGTGTATGGGAATTGACTTCACTATTAAAACAACCTGATTGAGAGACACCCATACTGTGAATGACAGCTACATCAGTGAATCCTCAGTCCAGCACACGTGCAAAGTCAGTGCTAATGGCTAACTGGAATTTAAAATAATATGTCGTTTAAGTTTCCAACCGAGCCGCCCCGCTGTAACTGTAGTTTAACAAAAACGTCCTAAAAACACATTATTGGTTCCCAGTGGCTTAGGCCACCAGGCCAGCAAAACACTGGAAGGAAACCTTGCTACCAGTTTATTTTCCTGGAGTGTTTTCAGTTCAGTTTGGTTCCTTTATCCAGGTTAGAAAGTAGGGCTGCACAGTTAATCGCAATTTTATCGAAATCGCAATATGGACTAGTTCAATATCCAAATCGCAGGGGGGTGGGCGCGATATTTGTTAAAGGCAAAATATGTGTCTAACCATTCTGACTGAAGTATTGTGGTGCTGCAGATATGTCCCGGCCTTCAAATGCTATCCTACAGACTAAAGGAAAACATCTTGCAAAAATCACACTACATGACTGTAAAACATTTTTATTTGTGTTTCAATGAAAATGAGAACGATGATCCAAAAAATGGAATCGTTCCCTCCAATATCGTGAATCATATCGCAATCGCAACATCAGTCAAAAATAATCGCAATTTGACATTTTCCTCATATAGTGCAGCCCTAGTTAGAATGACCAAAGCCATAACGCCAATGACTCACATGAAAACAGAGAGAACCAGTAGCTTGTGGATTTGGCACGGCAGTGCTTCATAGCAGCGTTACCCATTGCACGGCTCGCCAAGCTTTACCTTGTGGCTTGCATGGCAGTTGATAATACGGCAATATGATCATGCAGTCAATACAGATATTTCACAAAAACAATAAAAAAACAAGCAGGGCTATAACATAACCCTAAGGGCCCTATTTTTAACGATCTAAGTGCACAGCGTGAAGCGCCTGGCGCAGGTGCGTTTAGGGCGTGTCCGAATCCACTTTTGCTAGTTTAACGGTGAAGTATGTGTTGTTGTAAGTTTATTTGATTAGGACAATGCACATTAATCAACATTTCTGTAAATGACCATTCTATATGGCTAGTACTTAAGCTTTGTCTGAATTATCTATATGACTTTTAGATTCAGCATAATGATGATCCAAATGAACATAGGAAACATCTGGGAAGCATTATCCGTGAGGCCTCTTCTTCATTATAGCGCAGCATCGCTACAAAATACACTACAACGGCGGAAAAAAGGTCCGTGTGCCAGGCCCGTGGTTCAAAAAGGGTCTTACTTAGTGTCGTTATTAATCATAGGTGTGTGTGTTTTGGAGTAACATGGATTAAATCAATCACAGTTTCCTTTTAAAAGCCACTTGCGTTTGTACCTTGGTGCATTGCTATTATGATGGCGGATTGGCTAAGCAGGAAGGAGAGATGTTCAGGAGAAGAAACTGATCTGCTCGTGCGTGAAGTGAAAGCGCGCGAGCAGATCATATACGTCACGTGCACTATGCCGCCAAAACTCCACGAGGTGAAGCCGGCGTTAAAATAACAATGAAATGCTGCGTTATGGACTTTAGACCAGGTTTCTGTTGGTCAATGACGCGATCACCTCCCGCTGCCTCAAGATAACAATACGCCACGAATGCACCTGAACACACCTGCCTATAGGACCAGCACGCCCAGAATGCACCTGAACACACCTCCCTGTAAGACCAGCACGCCCAGAATTCACCTGAACACACCTCCCTGTAAGACCAGCACGCCCAGAATGCACCTGAACACACCTCCCTGTAAGACCAGCACGCCCAGAATGCACCTGAACACACCTCCCTGTAAGACCAGCACGCCCAGAATGCACCTGAACACACCTCCCTGTAAGACCAGCACGCCCAGAATGCACCTGAACACACCTCCCTGTAAGACCAGCACGCCCAGAATGCAACTGAACACACCTCCCTGTAAGACCAGCACGCCCAGAATGCACCTGAACACACCTCCCTGTAAGACCAGCTCGCCCATGGGGGCACAGATGGGCGCGGGTGCATTTGTTATTTAAACGAATGCGGGCGCTGGACGGGAAACTGACAACTTTGTCGGTCTTAAACTAGCAGAGACACTTGCGTCGGGCTTTTTCGCTGCGCTGAGGAGGTGGTTGATCGCAGCCTTACACACACATATACACACACATATACACACACACACACACACACACGCCAGCTGGCTGCCTCAGGAGGAGGCTGTCGGATCAGGCCTGTCTGAAAGGCAACGAGCCTACAGACCCTCCTTTACTTTCTTCTGAGGGGCCCCAAGAGAGAGAGAGAGAGAGAGAGAGAGAGAGAGAGAGAGAGAGAGAGAGAGAGAGAGAGAGAGAGAGAGAGAGAGACCTCCACATGCAGACATGAAGCATTATGTTTGCAGATGGCCTGTCTTGCTGTCTGGCTGGATGGATGGAAGCAGCTCAGGCCTCAGCACAGGAATGTTTATTAATCAGGGCTGGGACCATATGCTTTTTGTCCTGATTTGATTCTTTCACGATACATCGGTGCATTTGATTTGTATTGCCATCTTCATTTATTGCGATTGCATATTATTGAGTATTGCGATTTTCTTTAACAAAAACAAAGGTTGAATAATACACTTCTAGAGACTCTATATCATTTCCAGTCACATTTGTAAACGAGTACATAGCATGGATTTTCTACATCCGTTTTGATGGAAAAGGACATGATGTAGTCGCTGTCGACGGTACGGTATAAACAGAAACTATTAGGTGAATCATTGGTAAAAAGAAATTCATAAAATAATATTGATTCTAGGGAAAAGAACCGATTTTAAAAGTTGTTGCAGAAATGTTTTTATAAAATATCAATTTTTTTTTATCTACCCCTATTATTTAGGACGTCTGAGATGTCCACTGGCTGGAGTCATGAATACTCACTGGGACTCCAGGTGAGTTGGTCTGAAGGGGACTCTCCGCTAGATGAAAGAGACACGGTTGGGAACAGACGCGACTCCAGAGGAACTGCAAATCAATTAAAATATTGAAATAAAGCCAGAATAGTTTTTTGCTCTAGAATATACAGAGCAAAAAACAATCACATGACAGTGCAGATCAGGTGTATTGAGGGGCTGTGAGCAAGGCTTAAAAGACTTTTAAAATCACAAGAAAAAAAAACATCTTTAATCCTCCTGTTGTCCTCGGGTCAAATTTGACTCATTTTCAAAAAGTTTCAATATCAGAATTTTGGGTTTCTTTTAACGAAATTGTCAAAAAAAAGTAACGCTGATGGTTCCATATAATGCTCTTCACAAGTTAAATAAGTGATTAGTTCACTACTTTAATTGAATGTGGGTGATTTATTAAATTTTTGAAGCACTGATGACATAAAATTGGTAAAAGACTGTTGGAAAAGTCGGGAGAAGTGACAAAAACGTAGAAAGAAAGTGACAAGAAACAGGGAAAAGCAACAACAGTGTCGAAAAAGACAACCAAAAACCTAAAAAAATATATATATATATATATATATATAGTCGACGGGAAGACAACGCAAGGGTTAATTTACCATACCCCCCCCCCCCAATGTAGCACAAGTAGACACCATTCTTGTTTTCCGTAGATGTTTTGAGCCCCCTGAATGGTTTTTACCTCTTTTTGGGGAGTCTTTCATATTTTTTGAGGGGGGACAAATCTACCTCTTCTGAATATTGGGCGGGCCCCCCCCCACCTCCAAAATCTACGCCCATGGTGGCAACAAACTGTCAAAAGCTAACAGCTAACTAGCATGATGCTACTGAATGCCGTTAGTCACACAGCACATGACAAACACTGACCTGAAGCTAAGGATGTCCTCTGCTGTGTTGAGGTTTGACTTTTTCTTTATCTCGCCATCATGCTGGAGTTAGTCAGACCTGTCCAGACAAACCACCAACCACCTGCTGCTTCTTCTCAACTCATTTATATCGTGTAATAATAAGGAACCCCAGGACTGTGTTATTGCCCCCTACTGGCCTGGAGTGCAAAATGCTACAAACACACACCTGCAACAGAGGCGTTTCCAGGATTTTTTTTAACTGAGGTGGCACTGGGGGTGGTGGGGGGGTAATCAGAATACAGCCTAGAAAGTCTGCTTAGAAATATAGGAAAGACGGGTGCATGGGTAGCTCAGCTGGTAGAGCGCGCGCCCATATACAGAGGCTTACTCCTCGACTCCAAACTGACATGCGGCCATTTGCTGCACGTCAATCCCTCTCTCTCTCTCTCTCTCTCTCTCTCTCTCTCTCTCTCTCTCTCTCTCTCCCCTTTCATGTCTTCAGCTGTCTTATAAACAAAGGCCTAAAATACCCCCCAAAAAATCTTTAAAAAAAAGAAATATAGGAAATATTGGATAGAACAACATAATGTCATTTTGCAAATAAAACACATCACATTAATTATTTATTTCACACAAATTGTGTATCCAAATACAATACACATTTTATGGAAACATAAATAGGTCACGTGACAAGGGCTGGGAAGATTTATTTTCACAGAACTGTATGAAAACAAAGTCCAGTACACCTACAGTAAACCTGCCTCTAACTTCACCAAAGGACACCTCGCCGTACACACTTTTCAGATTATAGGAAACAGAACAGAAATAAAGTGCAATGAACAAGATTTCTCTAGTGCTCTACAATGAGTTCAATATGTTTCTGCATCTAAAGTGGCCTCGAAGTGTTAACAAAGTACACAGTTGCCATACAATGTGTGTTTAAAATAAGGCAGCGATTGGCAGAACAGGCAGCAAAGTGACAGTACTCTGAGCCAATGGGAATCAAACTTGTCAGATTGAGGGGTGGGGAGGATATATAGCCCAAAAAAATAATCTTAACAAAAAAAATATTGTCAGATTGACAGCAGGGGGGGGGGGGGGGAAAATCCATAGAAAACCACACAGGTATAGATTCATAACTGCTGATGTAAAGAATGAAAAATGTAAATGATAGTTGTGCAAACACAAATATGTAACTGTATATTAACATTGACAAAACTATTTTTAGTTAATTAACTCAAATAGTCCTATATGAATTAACTAGTACACCTCACAATAATAAGGTAGGTCTAACAATAATGTAAAAATAATAACAGTGGTTTTACAGCCAAGACATTTTCCCCATATAAAAACGTTCCTTTCATCTTCACGTCTTTCTTTCATCGTTGCATATGAAAACATTTTTTTACCTGAAATATTCCATAATATTCTTGTAGTAGTAGGCCTCATGCAGCCACGTGCATGCTGCTGCTGCTGCGGCTATCATCCCTTTTAATCTGTGAAAGCACAGCGGGGATTAAAAAAATATATATATGCTGCGTCATGTCGTTATGCAGCGTCACGTCTTCTGATTTCATGACAGCGCAAGATTCAGAAGGATGTTTATTTTGACTTTTTAAAAGCCAAACTGTTATTGTTACTATAATAAGAGGGTGTAGGCCTGTGCAGCAGGACAGTCCCAGGTCCAACAGAACTCCTGCAATCATACGACAGCGCCACGGGCTCAAAATCCTATATTCTTATATATTTGTGGTGAGTCATCACAGTCTTATTATTGCCATTTAAAGCGTGGAGTAACGCTTTAATGCGCAGGAACACACACCCACACACACAAAACCTGCAGATCTGTGCTTCAAATAGTCCTACTACTTCAAATCTAAATCTACTAAATCTCGGGTTTTTTTCGATCCCAGTAATTGTCAAAAAAAGAAAACCCAAGGGGGGAAAAACGTCTTTTCTGTTTTTTTATTTATTTTTTTTTATTTATTTTTTTTAACTTTACCCACGCGCTGGCAAATGATTAAGTCATTCATATTATTCGCCTGTATAAAAGTTGTAGTTTGGGAAATGTGATTTTTTTCCTTAAAGTTATTTTTCCAAAAATGGATTCAATTCAGTCGTTTTTGTATTTTCTATGTTGTTTAAGGTGACATTCAACCCTTTTTCATGACGGTTTCAGGATCAGCTATTTTAACTTGACTAAAGGAGCAGAAAGTTTATTATAAATCCATAACTGAAACTTTTATTTTTCTGTCAAAATCTGCTTGTTAAATCTTTGCTTTTTGTAAATATTTTTCGTCCCTTTTTTTCACCAAAACGGTTTAAGGTTAGCCCTGCACTCTCAACTACGCAGCTCTTATCCTGCACCTTGAAAAAAAAAAACATTCTGAAAAATAATAAATAAATAAATAAATAAAATGTCTTGAATCTTCATATATCATGAAAATAAAACATGATGCAATCCTTTAAGGTTACGGTAGAAACGGTGTGCATTTGGTTCCATGTTATCACCGAGGAGTAGCTATAAATCATCACTTAAATCACCTGCAAAAAATAAAAAATAGCCTATAACGTGTCAGAAAAAAAGCCTCCTTCATCTCCAGATAGTTCATGCAAAATATGGTCTAATTCATCATCTATATTATAAATGACGGATGGGATGAAATGACCCTAAACGTGTGTTAAAATGATCATATTTAATGATTAAAAAAAGAAGAAGCAGGCCTTCGTTTGTGGCGCTGCGCGGGCCTCTCTCTCTCTCTCTCTCTCTCTCTCTCTCTCTCTCTCTCTCTCTCTCTCTCTCTCTCTCTCTCTCTCTCTCTCTCTCTCTCTCGCTCTGTCACTCTCTATGTCTCTCTCTCTCTCACTCTCTATGTCTCTCTCTTCCTCACTGACTCCCTCTCTCTCTCTATCTCCCCCTCTCTCTATGTCTCTCTCTCCCTCTCTCTCTTTCTCTGTCTATTCAATTTTTTCAATTCAATTTCCTTTATCGACATGAACAAAGAAAACATGTTGCCAAAGCAGTTTACAGAAAATGCATATATAGTACATGTCACATATTAAATACATACGGTAGGTGTCCTATAGATTCTATACTGCACTGATAGTTATACAACACACTACATTACAAAACAATTACATAACACAATATAATACTTAACAGTTGTGTACAATATTATGATTGTACAATCCTAAACCAATCTGTAATGTCGGGATCTGATAGTGGGGAGTCCCTCAGGTTGGCAGATACATATTTAGCTGCTATTTCTCTCTCTCTCTCTCCCTCCCTATCGCTCTGTCTCTCCTCCTCTTTCTCTCACTCACTCTCTCGGTCTCTGTCAATTTCATTTAAATTCTAAGGGCTTTATTGGCATCGAAGTTTTAACGACAATGTTGCCAAAGCATAAAAATACAATTTATATTAATGATATATACAGTATATCTTATACTACTTATGCAGTCTCTCTCTCTCTCTCTCTCTCTCTCTCTCTCTCTCTCTCTCTCTCTCTCTCTCTCTCTCTCTCTCCCCCTCTTGTCTGCTGAGGGGTGTCTAATCAGGGAAGACAAGCGGCTGACGGAATGACGATGCCTAATTGGCATGGAGTCGTGGGAACGCGTAAACAAACAGCTGCCATTTTCATTTCGCTTGTCCCCCCCCCCCCTTGTCCCCTCTTCTTCTTCTTCTTCTTCTGGCTCATGAATAGAAGCCGCCGCGGAGAAGTGGAACAGCAACCTGGCAGCTGCAGGCACGGAGGCTGCTGGACTGAAGGAACGAGAAAGAGAAAGAGAAAGAGAAAGAGAAAGAGAAAGGGAGGAGGAGGAGAGATTAGCTTCCCTCTAATCCGCCCTCCACCTCCTCCAGTGATGGGAGGAAAGAGCAGCACACAGATACACATACCTTCTGAACAACAGAGAAATCTCTTCTTCACATTTCCATTTCCCAGATAAGCTGCGCATGTGACTAGCCTCTCTCACACAAGCAGGTTTCTGCCCTGCAAGGGGCAAGAAAAATCCCAAATAATAATCCCAGATTTTCCTCGACACTCCCGTGCACACGTGTGCACAACACACATAATTAATCATTAGTCCTTTAATGCTCCTGCAGTATAATATTGGGCCTGAGGGGACACCAAATTGATGATTAAACTTTTTTTCTAGATACAAAAAATTATAATTCTGATGCCGTGATGCGGCGCTTTGTGAACATCCTGTTACGTTTACATTCACGAATGAATAGATGTGATCCTGCAAGTAGTATCAAGGCGAAAGCATTGAACCTATAGAGGCTCCTGGCCAGTGGTAACTAAGTACATTTACTCAAGTACTCTAGGCCAGAGCCGGCCCGACCCATAAGCGAACTAAGCGGCTGCTTAGGGCCCCGTGGCTACCAGAGGGGCCCCCAAGAGCGCTTGAAATGTCCCACAATAGAGCTCATAACAGAGCCGGTCTATATAAAGATAGTGTTGCTGCTAGTAGGTCTCACATTAGTCTTTAAATGCGTAGGCTATTTGTGCATTATGAGTGCTTAAACTAACATTTACAATACACAAAAGTTGGTTTAGTCCCAAGTGCAGTGGCAACATGTTACAATGTGGAGAGTCCCCAAACCAAATCCTGCTTAGGGCCCCCAAAAGTCTAGGGCTGGCCCTGCTCTAGGCTTCTTAAGTATAATTGTTGAGGTACTTGTACTTGACTTGAGGCTTTTCTTTTCCTGCCACTTTCTTCTTCTACTCCGCTACATTTCAGAGAGAAATATTGTACTTTTACTCCACCACATTCATCTGACATCTTTTTTCCCCCCAATTGCTAAACGGCAGTGGGCACAACTGGAGCCACATGTGCAAAACTCTAACCACACAGTCTGCACTACCAACAGTCCCCTGAGCTCAACAGTTCACATCAGCTGCAAAACTTATTCCAAGCAACACAAGTCTTAACACACGTTCCAGAACAGACTCACACTCAGAACCAGCGGCGCAGCACAACATTCTGGGCCCTGTAGAAAGGCATTTTCTACGGGCCCCTCCCCGCATCCACAGCTATTTATTCTAGCATCTTTTCGTGGCCATCCTCACTCAAGATTGTCCAATACCCCTGCTCAGAACAATCCTCACTGAGACAACACGCACTGTCACTCAGAACACACGGAGTAAAACACTATAGCATCAAACACCGATTACAAACTTTATCTTTACAGTTTGAACCATTTGAGTGACTTCATACAAAGCAATATTTTCTTCAAAGAAAAGAGTGACATTCTTTCACATGATTTTTCATTTTAGAACGTAACAATTCCTTGAGGTAAATGAAAATTAGCAGTTTGCTTCAATAGATACATATATTTTTTTTTTATTTTGTCTGTAGTAATTTACGGAATTACAGTAACGAGAGAAAAGAGGTAGAAACTAAAAGTACTTGCTGTAATTCTAACAAATAATAGAGGCCTCTGTTGTATGGGCCAATGAGTGGTGTGTTGAGAAGCAAACCATCATTGGCCATTGCAGCACACATGGTGATACTACCCCCCTTTGGCCTTCTTCATCTTCGACGTGTTTTGGCAAGGTTAAATCCAGCTTCATCGATAAATACAAATGAACGTGGGGGCCTCCAGTGCTTCCACCTCCATTACTCTGTTGTGCTGACAGAATCAACATTCCCAAATATATCACTATCAGCCAGCACTCTTATCTTGAATCTCCCGCAGTTTTATTGTATTGTTGACAACAACCATGTCAACAATAGCATTTTCCTGCGCATCTGAAAATCTTCTTCCTCTTCCTCCTGTTGGGGGCAGCCTTTGGGTCCTGTTGTAAAAAAATATATTTTACAGTCAAAACTTACTGTAATATATATCTGTGTAAATATTCTATAATTGCAATACAAAATAAATTCCTGTCATGTTTTTATTTACTGTAAGGATGCAACTCTCACCTGTTTGTATGATGGAAAATTCGCCTTACAGATGCCACTGTGGATCTTTGCAGATTGGGTTGCACCCTCAACCCAGCCTCTCTCAATGAGAGACCATGGTGCACGACATGGTGTATAAGTGTAGCCCTTATTTCATCTGTAATAACAGCTCTTTGCCTTCTTTGTCTTCCTCCACGAATCCGCCCTCTCCTTGCCACTCTTCTCCCTCCACAAACCCATCTTCCTCGTTCCATTTTCCAAAGTAAGGCCCCGTTTACACGAAGGGAAGATGCAGATATTTTCCTGCGGTTTGGCCTCTCATTTACACAAAAAAAACATTTTTAATCACAGAAAACGATTATTTCTAAAAACTCCGGCCAAAGTGGAGATTTTGGAAATCTTCGTTTGCACGTTTGCATGTAAACTGAGACAAACGGAGGTTTAGGCAGCCGAGAGAGAGAAAGAGGACGTGATTGGTTGCTGTTGTTGCCATTGTCGGGATTCTGATTGGCTAACGTGGGCTTGAGCTTGTCGTTACACTGCCACCTACAGGTTTGGCATGCTCTTGACGGCATTGTTCACAGTTTTGACAGCAGTGTGTTAGCATTTGAACAAAGTGCTGCAAATCCACAGTGTTGTGCACGTTGTGGTTAAAGCCGTGGGATAAGTGTGTAGAGTTTTGAAACCTGCGTTCAAGCTATGAAAAAACGAACCAGAGTCTGGTCCACATGAACTGCTGCTGTTAGAGTTTTGCACACGTAGCTCCAGTTGTGCCCACTGTTGTTTGGCAATCGGAAACAAACTGTAAGTTACTTTAAAAATGAAGATTGAAGAGGAAGATTTTTGCACACAAAACACGTTATAAAATATGATGTTTTATTATAAATTAAACTAAGATATATAGACCTACAAGTCCAGCTTAGATGATCAGACCATTAAACACACAACGGTTTGGATCCTCTCCACTTTCTACAATGGGAGGATTTTTCTGCATTGAGTACCTTCACTTTTAATACTTTAAGTACATTTTTCCTGATGATCCTTACATACTTTTACGTAAGTAACATTTTCAATTCAGGACTTTTTACAGTGTGGTATTAGTACTTTTACTGAAGTAAAGGATCTTCTTTTATACTGTAAGATTGAAATCAGCCCTGTCAGTCAAAGGAGAAACATGCATTATTCATCAAACATGTTCTGCTTACTTAAATCCATCAGTAGGAAACAAGCTATAGAAGACACCCTCCCATTTATTATCTCCATTAGCAATACTATTAATTCAAGTGGGCGCTTCTTCTTTTTTTTAATCATGTTTTTTGGTGGGGAAATCCACTGTAATTCAATATACCTTTATTAAGGAAAACTTGAATGAAGTCAAAAGTGCATATTTAAGTTAAAACAGCATAATATTTTAAAATCCTTTTCATGTCTCCATGTGGCAACTGTACGGTTTTGACGCCTTCATTTAACGCTGTAACACTCAGCAGTCAGTGTGAATCTTTATATTAGCCTTCCATTCTTCTTGATTATATTCTTATTAGCATTTAATTTTCAGCGTTTGAATCCCCGCATATGTTAAATCAACGTCCATATAGTGCTGAGCAGGCATTAAGATTAAGCCCTGATTAAAAAAAGGAGAATTAATTGACTCTTTTGAAGTTGCTCGTCTCCTGATTGGCTTTCGCGGCAAAGCAATACACGTTTCAGTTGATCGTCTCGATCACGGGAGATCTGCTCTCACAGGGTTCCTATACGGCTGGACAAACACTTGTTCACATACTGCATTTACAGAGAAAACCAACAGAGAAGACGCATGTTCTGAGCCACTTTTGGTTGACAGTACCTTCATTTTCAAAGAGCTTGATGCAACATGCTACCAACACTGCATTCTCAAATACGTCTTGAGGGAAACGTTTTTCTCCCGGATTGCACGTCCTCCTACCAGTTGTCTGTATCTACGACGTTCCACTTCCGGGATTGCTCCGGTGCCGCCGGAAATTCCACCAGATGTCTTTAATTTTCAACGCAAAAATCACCCTTTAGGAGCGACGGCGGTAGCGAGTAGTATGAAAAAGGTTGGTTGGGGTGGTGGATGGGTCAAGCAACACAGGACTTTCACCCAGGAGACGGAAACGTAAATTTTGTAACCCCACCCACAATTTTCCTAAAGCTAACTGACCCGTTCTCGTGCTGCATGTCAGTTAAGTGTACGTCCCGACCCAGAGTGTCAAAAAGTGATGCCAAGAGTCCCGACCAAACGCATCTAGATATGACGCTTAAGGAGACTTTTTGCGTCAATGACAAACACCAAAGGCACCTGACCAAGCGTCGCTTTTTTGATGCGATGGGAGTGACAACGTGTTGGAAACCTGCTCCTCAGATCTCTGCAGGATAAATCGAGACAGCTAGCTAGACTATCCGTCCAATCTGAGTTTTCTGTTGCACGACTAAAACAACTTTTGAACGTACACATGTTCCACCAAAACAAGTTCCCTCTGTGGCTATTTTGCAGAAGCACCATAGCTCCATTCGGCGCTTGACACCGGCCAAGACGATTGTAATTGGTTTAAAGGAATGGCAATAAACCAGAGCACGTTTTTCTCCCATCCCGGAATGCTGTGTGGACTCGCCAGACCCTCCTCTGCAGCGCCGTGGAGGAAGGTCTGGCAATGTGACACTATTAGCACTTTTACATTACATGGCACCTGCTCAACTCGCCTCTACTAGCTCTTTTTGATTTTCCATTACGTTAGTAAGTACTACCTCAGTCGAGGTTCCAAGCGAGCTGAAGCGATAGCAAAAGGTGACATGAAAGCGACAGATGGGGCTGTCCTGAACAAACCCGCTAATAGTTTAGCCAGCTGTGTTTTTTTTTTTTTTTTTTTGCTGACTCCAGCTTCATTTGAATCAAAATGTGTCTTCTGGCTGTGGCAACAACAACACACCTTTGACGTTTTGTGTGTGTGTCGCGTTAGGTCATGGCAGTTTACTGCGGCGCCGCTATGATGAACAGCCACGCTGAGGCGGTACTACAATCTGCAATGGAAAACTGACGCACAGTGCGTTGAGTCGAGGCGAGTTGAGCAGATACCATGTAATGGAAAAACGCCATATCATACCAGCGACAGGCCCACGTTGTGAAACAGTCACACTTTTAAACACATAGTTATCAATGCGCATTGAAACAAAACTACTTGGTTAGGTTTAGGAAAGGATCATGGTTTGGATTAAACGTTACGTAGCCTACTTCAGTTAAAATAAGTCAATGTTGACTTTTGGTTTCACACGGGACACAAAGCCTCTAAAGTCCGGTATTTGTTTGACCCATCCCTCCACCTCAACTTCGTCCCTACACAGACTTTGTTTAGAAATTGATTTGTGATACTTAAAATTTGCATACCGAAATGGAAATGTTGATTTTTTTCCTGACCACTTTAAGGACTTTTTCCTATTTTGGCTTAAATGTTGAGATCAGATTATCGTATCACACCATCCTCCTCATGGACTTTCTACCCTTAAAGTTATTCCTTCATTTAATTTGGGTTTTCAATTCATTGTCTAATATCCAAACAAAAAGCATAGTGCTCTTACTTTCTAACTCAGAACCAGAGACTCCAAAGCTCATCATTGGATATGTAACTCCGCATCATGGGACGCAACGATGATTCATTTCCATCTGACATCTCAGTTTAGTGATCACCACAGAGGAAAGGATCAAGGTAGTGATGAATGAGTGAACGAGAAAGGGATTTAGTACTTCTACCTCACAGCAAGTTGGCTTGATCACTGGTCTGGGCAGAGCCTTTCTGTGTGGAGTTTGCATACTTGCCCAGTGTTTGCGTGGGTTTCCCCCGGGTGCTCTGGTTTCCTCCCACCATAAAGACATGCATACTAGGTAACTAGGACTACGGTTGAAAATTAGCCATCTGGCTAACACTGGCGCATATACAGAAATGTTGATTCATTTGCATTGTCCTAATCAAATAAATATATCTTAAATCTTACATTTCTAGACAACTTGAAGATCATAATTGAAGCGAAATGTACGCTGCAGAACGATGTGATGGGATATTGGGTGGAAACCGTTCACTGATTGTCCTTGAACAAGCTCATTGGTGGACATGTGTTTGAAATGGAGCCCAATCAACAAGCGAACCCCTGCTGCTTGATAACAATGACAGGTGGGATGAACGGGAAGAGGCGGTGAGCAGGGCACTGCTCAGCTGGAAGGATTTAAGCATTCAACGTGGCTTTGATATGTGCCTTTTGAAAGAAGGGGTGTACTTTTCTTTTTCCGTTTCCCACAGTTGGTATAATTGAGTACGGCAGCAGTGAGGGGACACACTCTGCAGAGCCACAAATTACATCATTTGCAGAGTTTGTTGTGTTCAATGCTCATGAGAAGACGAGGTGGTGGTGGTGGTGGTGTTGGGAGGGAGTA
This sequence comes from Perca flavescens, assembly GCF_004354835.1. NCBI lineage: Eukaryota > Metazoa > Chordata > Actinopteri > Perciformes > Percidae > Perca > Perca flavescens. Next base: position 6,620,849 of record NC_041336.1, on the reverse strand, counting down.
AGTGAGTGAAGGAGAAGAAAGCAATACGGCCACAATTGGGCCAATGAAGCATATCACGTGCATTCACTTTGCATTCGCCACTTCCTTCAAGACTTTCCTTTCTTTGGTTTCTTTGAGGCACTGCGGCACTCCTCACATGCTAATAATAGACTTGTCCATCAACTGTCCCCACCCTCAGAGTTAATTGGCGCTGTGCAAAGGGAGCCAGCGTCACTCTGAAGTCGGCCCGTCATTAGATCAGTGGACGCGGGCCGTCCCCGGCTCGCACACACCCCTCTGATCTGCACACACACTCCCCATCTCTTTTTCACCACCCCACCTGCTCTCACAGCACGCCGCCCCCTACAGAGCGGACCCTCCCTTTAAACCGTCCCGTGGCGTCTTCCTCAGAAGGTCTTGAGAAGGCCGACCGGCCTCCTTTCACATCTACGCCTCCGACGCCGCTGTGATCTCGCTCTGACTAGATAGCTCTCCTCCCCGCACACAGGAAGGGGGGGTGGGGGGAGACTGCCCTTGTGCTGCAACTGTGTTTTCTTTTCACCTCGATGCTGCTCTACAGTGTCGACGCGTGTCTTTCGAGCTTGTGTTATCCTCAGACCTCCCTGTGCATTCACTGCAAGAGTCTTATCAAATGTTTTTTTTCTGTCTTGTTTGTCTTTCTAAAAATGCATTATTCTCTTAAAATAACCTCTACCAGTGCAGTGGGATAATTTCCCATACCAAATCAACAATTTTGAAATTAAGTGTCATTCTCTTTGTACCTTGCAGAAGACCTGTCAAATAAAAGATGTGCACCTCTGAAGAAAATCTCGCATCAAGTTCATTTGGAAACAGATTGAAATGATCCCACTGCAGGGAAAGATGTTTTCACATGTTCATAAAATAGCAAGACCTTAAGGGCTCCGTACTGAAAGAAAATTGTAGTTATGATCCTCTTCTGCCATCTTAATGGGCAACACAGGCCCACAACAGCATCAACACTCAAACAAGACCAAGATACGGACAAATGCCCCGGAAATCCTTAGAAAGTCTTTGATTTTATTTTTAAAGAGCAGCCAAAGAAACAGCAGGGTTGCACCAGGAGCCATGGCAAAACACATTGCCAAGAGGCTTCTGATTGGTGTGTGTGCGTGTGCATCTGAGCCCTTGGTGCTTGCAAACACATATACTGTATGTGCCTGTCAGCAAGTGTTTATCTTGTTTATTTGTTTTGTAGTCTTAATTCTGTGTTCTCTTTACAGTAACTGTCTGACTTCACAATGACAGTAGTCTTTTAAATGTGGTCATGTTGGATATTTATATATAGAAATATTGAGCCATGTTTGTCCAGAGAAAGGTGAGGAGAAAGGCTGGAAATTCTGTGTTTAAAAATAAATCTTTTTTTAATTGTCAAGAAATGGCTCGAAAAGCCTAAAACCAACAATGCTCGTACTAACAGGTATTTTGAATTTAAATTAATTAAAACAGAAGATAGAACCAAGATTGTTGTACAGATTTCAGATCAAAAATTCAACAATTATTAATAAAAAGGTATATAAATTCAACCCTGAAGTATTTGTATCAGCTTTTAAAAGCCTGCAGTGGCTAAACCCTCACACACACACACACACACACACACACACACCCTCTCTTGTGGGTGAGAGAATAAATGTGTCCTTTTGGGAGTTTGTGTCTGTATATGCACAGGGCAGAGTTCAGAACACAAAACGCCGCCTCATGCCCTCTTTGTCCTCCTCCCTTCTCTGCCCTGGCAGCTCTCCCATGATGCCCTTGCCCCCGGCTTCCTGCCTCTAATGGCCGTCTCTGTGTGCCATCTCGGGAAGCCTGACATCCCCTCCAGAGGCAGAGGGCCCGGCGTTAATGGAAGCCATTGATGGGTGAAGAAAGGCTCCTTTGTGGCGCTCGGGGGCAGGCGTGGGCACCCGTTTGCTCACACACAGCTTCCCCTCGGCACACACTGGGCCGGCCGCTCAGAACTGAGTGCCAACAGCGGAGATCGAAAGACAGGAGCAGCAAAGTGCCCCCTTAACAGGGAAATGGCAGAGAGCGATGGGTAGAGTTGAGGAAGGGGGGATTGGTGAGAATGATAAAGGGAGGGTGAAAACGACAGAGGGTGAGTTGGCAGAGAGGGGGAAAGCAAAGAGGAAGGGATAGGTTGGGATTGGCCACAATGAAAAGAAAGGCCGAGAAAGAGCAGGAGAGATTAACCGAATAAGACCAATTCAATTGGCGCGTACTGTAGGAGGCCCAAATAAAAAAAAAAAAAAAAATGTGAAGGAAATGGGTACAAACCTCGCAACCAAACACAGAGCGCACAGAAAAGAAACCCATGAGAAAGGGGAAATTGAGCAGGAAAAACAAAGGGATCGCCCACGTCAGTGAAGCTGGGTGGCCCAGGAGGAAAAAAAAAACGGTGGCAGGGTGCTGGAGGTCTCCCTCTGCCACTGTAAAGCCTGTCAGCCTCTCCCTGGCTCGCTCCCCTTTCGCTAATTTATAACACCTGAATTGTTCTCCTTTAACGGAGTTGTGAATGGGAGAAAAGGAAGGGGAGCTGCCGGCATGCCAAACGCTCCCGTCGTTATTGATAACCAAACAGATGTGTCCAGTTGGGACACACAGGAACATCTGACGTTAAATCTGGGGCTAACGGTTTTTGTTGTCAGGGAAATGCTGCGCGCTGGCAGCCCGGGCGCTCAATAGAGACGTGGTGTCATTGTGCATGATGGATATTGTTTTCATTCGTTCTGAGAAGTCCGTTTCCTGGCGCCACGCTTTTCCAGGTGACATCTCGTCTTCTCTTCATAGTTGGCTGCGAAAAAGGCTTCACCCGAAAGCCCACAACACACCTTGACGATTACATTCATTTCATTACACCACGGCGTGGTTTGAATGCACACTCTGAGGATTACAGGAAGAAATAAAAAAAAAAAATAAATAAAAAAAAGGGCTGCTGTGCAGGTCTGAGCTTGCTCGACTCGACGTCGCCACCTACTGTTGTGGACATTGATGCCGTTGGCCGCCTCGCGTCTCCCTGCTGCGTAGCACGCAGCCTCCTGCATTGTCCAGGCCCCTAATTCATCCCCAGCAGCCCCTGCTGCTAATTTTCCAAACGACTGGCAGCGTGCCATGGCCGGAAGAAGTGGCAGCGTGCACCGCTTGTATCCATGCGCCACCGTGGGAGAGCAGCAAGAAAGTAGTGCCATATTTGTCCCAGTGTGTCATCTGTTTAACACGCCTGATTGGCTTTCACACCAGAGCCTCCTTATTAATATGCGGCGGCCCCTCGCCCCGCCTCTCCTCGCCATCAGCTAAGACAAAAGCTTATTGTGTGAGCACCTCCCGTTTTAATTACGCTCAAAAGGGAGCCATGTGTGTGGGTGTATGTGTGTGTGTGTGCAGCATGCATGAGCAATGACTGCGTGTGTGTGTGTGTGTGTGTGTGTGTGTGTGTGTGCGACATATGTGTGTGCGAGACGTACACAGACATACAGTATGTGCTCTGAGGGAATCATAAAACAAGCACATTCATCAACATCATTGTCATCACCCTGACCTGCACGTATGCTCCTGCGTGTGTGTGTGCGCGCATGTGCGCGCGTGTGTGTGTTTGTATGCATGTCCGAAAAACAAGAAGAATAGCAGTGGCATTGCTAAGGGGAGGAGCTGCCGCTGTCCTATCCCACAGGAGAGAGAGAGAAAAAAGTGTTGTTGCTTGTTGCCTTTATGCAAATTGGCATCCGATAAAGGTTTTTTTTTGGGGGGGAGCCACAAAGAGGGTTTGTGATCGGAGTGGCGAGGAGAATGGGAGAGGTTAGGAGGGGTTATGGGGAAAAGACAGGGACAAAATTCCCATCGGCGTACCCGGAGACATCATGTAACATTCCTCTTTTCTCCCTTTTTCCTCTACCCCTCTTTTCATCCCTCTCTTCCTCACATCCGTGACCCGATTAATATTTTGGATGAGATTAGTCGCTCGTTAATTAACGCATGCCCCCCCTCTCATCATTTCTCCCTCTTGCCGTCTCTTTCTCTTGCGTCGGATTCTGGGTTTTATTTTCTCCCTCGGTCTTTTATCAGTAGCTTTCCTTTCTGTCTTTTTTTTCTGCTGATGAGAATGAGGTAATGTGCGGCGTGAGAGGAGTAAGAGAAGAAGGGGGAACGGGGTGGTTTTCACCCCATCGATTGCCCTTGGGGGACCTTTTCAAACGAAAGCTAGCGAGGGCTCAGCAGCTGAATATGGCGGTCTGAACAGTTGAATTAAATCATAATGTTGTGTGCCTTGTGTCTGGATTCAGCACTGGTCCACTCCAAACAACCTCTGACTGATTTCGGATGGGGGGGGTGGAGGGGGGCATGTTGAGTCCTCATCAGATTCGGGAGAATTTCCCACAGTTGGCAATGATTACCCCCTCCGGAAGTCTGATCTGTCGCTGTTGTTGTGCGCTTTGTGCGTTGCGTGCGATGGAGTCGAGAGAGGACTCGTCCGGTATGAGGCCATGCGATGTCTGCTGAGTGAATCCATACAGGACTGTGATTGGTCACAGGTTCGATATCAGAGCTCAGAGAGGGGAAGGTAACACCGTGTCCTGCAGGGATTTACAGAGCTTCAGCAATCCTCTCTGACATGGCTCTTCACGGTGTGCTTTTCTGCACATCCACTGTCTCCGTTAAGCCTCCTCTTAAAAATGGGCATGAAAGAGAACATGCAGAATTGTGTGTTGACATGGGCAGTTTCTCACATATCCTCGCTCCTCTCTTGAAACCAGAAGATGTTCTGGCTTTCCTTCGTGATCGGCCGTCTCAAAGCTCTTATTCCTGCCTCGAGGATGGAGGATAGAGGATGGAAGATAGAGGATGGAAGATAGAGGATGGAAGATAGAGGATGGAAGATAGAGGATGGAAGATAGAGGATGGAAGATAGAGGATGGAAGATGGAAGATAGAGGATAGAGGATAGAGGAGGGATCTTTGAGGAGCTATGAGCAAAGGACGTCTCGTCCCCCGAAAACACATTTCCTCGTTTCCTCTCACCTCGCACGATCTCCTCGCGTCTCTCCCGTGCCTCCTCGGTGGGACGGACTAAGACGCGAGGAAGGGAAGTGTGATGGAAACAGGGATGCAATTTAAGAACATGGGATGTAACACCGATTATATATAACTGGGGGTCTCTTTCTCTCTCGGTCGTCTCCTTTGGATCATGAATACTACGTAAAGATGCAGTACGCGGACGCTTTAAAGAATGTATGGGACTGGGTAGGCATTTTTTTTCTCTTCAGAAGATTAAAAAATGTGTTGCTTCAACTTCATTTAACTTTGTTTTATTTTTTAACTCCGTCTCTGTCTCGCCCTTCTCCCAGCTAGCCTAGCGTGACTTCCTAGGCGCTCCCCTGCCTTCGCAGCATTGCCTCGGCCCCCGGTGAGGCCCTGCTGAGGCACATGCTCCCTGAATGGGCTCACTCAATTAACAGGCCATGAAGCCCCCCGACCTCTCCAGACCTCTGCTCCCCCCCCACTTGGAGTCCCGCACCTCCACAATGCCTGCAGCTCGGAAGCATGCGTGCGGTGGAAGTGGCTGGTTTGCAGGAGTAGGCGGGCGGGCGGGCGGGTTGGTGGGGGTATTCAGGGTGGAGGTTAGGGTGTGTGGGTGCGAGGGAAGGGGAAGTGCTCGGTCAGTGCTCTTTTGTTCCTGTGGTGTCCAGCTTGCCCCCTCTCACCCCTGGTGCCTTTCATAAGGAGTTTGTAATAACTGCCTTTGTTGGTTTTTCCTCTTGTAATGGGTCCGGTGGGAGGCCTTGTTAGCGCCGGGTGCTAAGCCAGGGGACCTCGCAGGAACTCTGGGATTAAAGGCTGCCCCCATTCCGCCCTAAATGTGATCCTTCCCTGTCACAGTGGTGACTCAGCTGGTGCATGAATATGATTTCTTTACATCTCCCTAATTGCAAAAGCTTTTTTGTTCTAAGGGTCTTAAATTGTGGGTTTGCTTGGTCATTTTAGGCAGAATTAAAGGCCCAGTATGCAGTTTGAGGAAGGATAAAGACAAGTGTGAATTACAGCGAGGCGCATCAATGATATAATGACCTCAAGGAATTAAAGTAATAGAGACCCGCAGAATGAGGTCTGAGGAAAAGCTGCTTATTAAAGAAGAAAGTGGCAGAAGTTGACTTAATGTTTCTTTGGATTTGTGATAAGATGTGTTTTTAATCTGAAATCTTTGAGGCTTTAACTTTTGCTTTTTTTCCAACAAATTTGTGCACCTAGTTTATTAAACAAATTATAATTTGGATATCTAATCTGTAGTCAGGTGGGAGGAATTTGTGTCAGCTGAACCTTATGGCTCACTTGAAAAATTTAAAATACAACACCATACTTCCTAATATCTCAAAATACAACGGTGTTAACTCCACTTCTTTAATCTTAAACACTAAAAGTGCATGAATTGATTTTTAAATGCAGTGCTTTTCTTTGGGATTATTTTGACAGGACAGCTGAAGACATGAAAGGAGAGAGAGAGGGGGGGGAATGACATGCAGCAAAGGGCCGCAGGTCGGAGCTGAACCCGGGCCCGCTGCGTCGAGGAGTAAACCTCTATACAGTATATGGGCGCCCGCTCTACCAACTGAGCAATCCGGGCGCCCAAATGCATTGCTACAGAAGAATACTTTCTCAACTCCTTGCTGCTCAGGAGGAGACAGAATTAAAATTGAAATCAGAGGTATTAAAAATTCAAAAGACCCTCCACCGCTTCTCCAAAAAATTCAGACTTTCCTTTCTACAGCAAAAAGGAAATACATAAAACTCCCCCTTTTTTCACACCCACTGCTTCCCTAATAATTTCCGTACAGTCCCTGTGAGCCTAATTGGGTAACAGCATCAACAAAGATATACAGTAGAATGCTAACTCACGCACACGTTATGTAAATGTGATTTGCCCACTGCAGAAGAAATTCAAAACCTCTTGAAATTCATTTTCTACACTTCTCCGTATATAACGGTGTGTTCGACAAGCTGTAAGTCATGTGCAAAAAAGAATAAATGAAATGATTGGTTCACGCAGGACATGAGGGGAGGTCCGGACGTGGCATGTTGCACTCTCGCTTTCACACGCGCGATTTGTTGAACACAGGCGATTAATGAAAGAGGCCCCGAAATAAACACTGCCGCTACTTTTGTTGATTTGGCATTCACACGGCTAGCCATTTTCCAGGGAGGAAATTCAAGTGAAGCACTCCCAAGCACTCGTAGAGCACTGAAGGCAATTTCCCCTGAGTCAAGTGGCTGAAACCCTCTCCAGCTGAACAACTTCCTGCGTTTAGTCAGCATCCCCCCATTGACGCCCCTGCTCCATCATCACCCTTGCTTAGCTGGCATCAGTCACAACCTCTCAGTGGGTCGCTGCTGCTTCCAGAGTAGAGACGAATGGGCTACGTCCACAGCTCTGTTCCGGGATACAATCTGGAACTACTGGACTAATAAAGAACACAACGGACTGAAATCTGATGGCCCGGAACCACGAAAGTTGCAAGTTACACACAGGAATAGATTGCAAAAAAAAACAAACATCTATATTCCCAAAATAAAGAGGACATTACCTCAGTGTTGGATATCTAATCTGTAGTCAGGTGGGAGGAATTTGTGTCACTTTAAGATTGAATAAAAGACAGTAAGGTACAGCCCCAGTGGTGAAGGGACCACAATCACAGCTCTGTCCCGGGTTATAATCTGGAACTAAAAGCCTAAAACTGACTAAAATCTGACAATCGCAGCCTTGAAATGCACCTGATTTCCCAGAAAATTGAAAAGGGACATATTGCAAAAAAAAATAAAAATAAAATAAAATATCCATATCCTCAAAACCAGTGTTGATATCTAATCTGTAATTCAGGTGGGATGAATTACTTTATAGACAATGAGGTACAACCTATGAAACCCAGTGGCGAAGGGCCCATGGGTTATAACCTGCAATCTAAACGAATAAAACTGACCAAAATCTGACAGCCAGAACCCCGATTTGTCGCTCCAAGTCTCTACATCAACATCTCAAGTTCTGTTTTCTGCACATTGCTGCTACCCGTGCAGCTCAAACAAGACAGCAACATTTCCATATTTCCATATTTCTCCGTGACGATAATTCAGAGTTAACGAGTGTTGATTGCAGAGTTGATACAGCGTTTGGGGGGCGAACGTTGGAAAACTATAACGAGTGTTAAATTAACTCTGATGAGTGTGCGCTTCCAGATGCGCCACCAAAAAGGTTGATAGTTATACTCGCGAGTGCCATTTCCACTGAGAATGTGTTTCAGCAAAAACATAAGCACATGGAATAATTATGCAATCAGAAGAGTATCTCAGGAAGGCTGGAGATGTTAAGGTACAAAGTATATGTTCTCAAAAGTACATCAAGTTTGGTACACTATACTTTTATCATGGGAGGGTTTTTACACACACTACTAGGGGTTTCACAGAATAGTCGACTATTCGAATACTCGACCATCAGAACTACAACAAGTCAACAAGTCCTAGTTGTTCTGTGTGACTTAATACACTGCAGTTCAAGGCGGTAAAGCAGCAGACATGGAGCGACATGAGGACTGTAGCGGGTAAGGTAACTGTCCATTTATCTGGGACACACAGACATTGGACACCTCTTCTATTTGTGCACTTTTATTATGGCGTTTCATTGGGGGTGGGTAGGCTAAGTTATGAATTTCTGTTTGCAATATTTACAGCCTATTTTCTTTACACTTTGCCATCTGAGGAAAATGTGTTAATGATCTGTCTCATGACGACCGCTCATTTCGCATGTGTGTCAGAAATCTGCGGACATTCACGTTTATTGGCGAGATTGCATATTACATCCCGCGATATGTACGACTATTTGTCGACGTTTGGGGAGTGGTTGATGGCTCCTAAACTACACTATTTGTTAATGCCCTTCACACTCCACCCATGCATGTATCACCACATTTACATCTACAAAACATTTTGATAGATCTTAACATACAGTAAGTGATGGCCCTATTTTCTCCAACAACTAGTAAGAATGTCACCACATCGATTTAATGAACTTTCGGTGTTACAGTGATTTTAGGGTGCTTCTTGGGTTTTAACTTAAAAGGTAATAAACCACTATGATTGAGCTCACATAAATCATAATCATCTCCACATATTCTGACAAAAAGATGATTTTTTTATTTTTTGTATCAGCTTCGGACGTTGTTGACTACTAAACTACATTATTTAATGCCATTCACAGTCCACCCATGCATGTATCACCACATTTACTTCTACAAAACATTTTGATAGATCTTAACATACAGTAAGTGATGGCCCTATTTTCTGAAACAAATAGTAAGAATGACACCACGTCATAGTGACAAAAAGATGATTTTTTTTTTTTGTATCAGGCTCGGATGTTGTTGACTACTAAACTACATTATATGTTAATGCCCTTTACACTACATCCATGCGTGTATCACCACATTTACTGCTACAAAAAAAAACAAAAAAAAACATGTTGATATATCTTAACATACAGTAAGTGATGGCCCTATTTTCTGCAACAAATAGTAAGAATGTCACCACATTTAGTTAATGAACTTTCAGTTTCACAGTGATTCTAGGGTTATTTTTGGGTTTAAACTTAATGGTAAGAAACCACTCTGATTCAGCCCACATAGATCATAATCATCTCCACATATACTGCCAAAAAGATGATTTTTTTTTTTGTATGAATCTAATCAAGCTCGGACATTGTTGACTACTAAACTGCACTATTACTAACATTAATGCCCGTATACAGTAAGTGATGGCCCTATTTTCTGCAACAAATAGTAAGAATGTCACCACATGTAGTTAATGAACTTTCGGTTTAACGGTGATTCTAGGGTGCTTTTTGTGATTAAATTTAAAAAAGGTAATCTACTTTGGTTGAGCCGACATTGATCACAATCATCTCCACATAAAGTGACAAAAAAAATAAGATTTAAAAAAAAAAAATTATAAATCTAATCAGGCTTGGACGTCCCGTCAGTGTGTGGGATCCCCATGGTCTCGGCCCATTGCGGCCTCCGCGGGGCTGTGCGCTGAGGGCTCCCACAGGGGCCCAGGGAGATCCTGAGGGAGCCTATTAACCCATTATGTTTCCCTCCAGAGCAGTGTTACGGACAACAATCACATACAAGCTGGAGGCTGAGCCACAGGAGGCTACAGCTGCTTAGTACAAGCCTGTGTAGCCCGAGGCGCTCATAAGCACCATTCCCATGCCGTGCCTTGCTCGAGGGCCACATGAAAAGAAGTAGTAAGGTGATACGGTCAAAAGCGCAATATCTGATTTACTTGTCATATTCTACTGAAGGAAAGTGGGTAATCATGTGTAATTACAGTAATCAAGCAGGGTCATAGGCTGGATTTTACAAAAAACTGGGAGATTTTTTAGAGTTTTGTTTGATGAGAAGTTTCTCTTAATACAAAAAAAAAAAATATATTACTATTATTTCACACATATTCCTGAAGTGAAAGAGTGTAATTCTTTCAATGTAAATGCTTAACAAATGTACACATACTACTAAGTACTGTGTATTAGCCACTTTTCATCTTTATTTAATGAATCCAATTTAAGATTTTCTTTGAGCCACACACAAAGAAAGACAATAAAAACTCAAAAGTATCGCAAAGATATTCCAAAACTGGAACTGAAGCCTAGATTTCAAAATAAAAGTTGATCTAGTCACTGATCAATATCGCAGCAGTTAACGTAATGCAATTGTTTTTTTAAGAGACATTTTTTTCTTGGGGGTTTTTTCTGGTTGTTTCCTTGTTATTTTTGTTTTATATATTTGTTATAGTTTGTTGTTTTTCTTTTCTGTATGTGTCATGAAATGTCTTAACATTGTCTGATTTAATGTTGTTTTGGACCCCAGAAAGATTGGGATCCTTATAATAAACTAAATGATTATTTCCACACCTGGTTTCCCCGAAGATTGGAAGTTACGTGTAGAGACAGATTGCAAAAAAAAACCAAAAACAAAAACATCCATATCCCCAAAATAAAGAGGACATGACCTCTGTTCGATATCTAGTCTGTGCCTCGTTTTTTGCTTTAAGATTGAACAATAGACATTACAGTGCAACCTGGGGATTGGAGTCTTTTTCTCGATTTTTATACATTAAATTTGTTCTAAACACTTCCCTGTGTGATGAATTCAGGTCAAACTCAAAGACGATTTGTTCTGCAGCCTTTAATTAGACGTTATTATGCAGTCATTAAACCAGCCCGTTGCAGAATATATCTTAAGCAATAGAAATTAAAACAATTAGCATTTCATCTAGTGTAATGATAGCTGTGGTACACGCTTGCAAAAAGATAGATTTTTTTTCCCTTATTCAGAGCCTCCAACATATTGCAGGTATGATGCCAAACACAGCATATCTCCGGAAGACACATTAGACAAAAGAATAATTACCATAATCATGATTATTTATTTTTTTCTCTGCATTTTAATTAGCCCTATGAAGCTCAATTAAGCTCTTCAGTGCGAGCGCCTATTCAGTAAACAGCTGTCCACCTGTCTTCTCGTTCCTGGGAAAAAGCTGCGGCGCCTGTTCACGCCGAGGTTCTATCACTAAAATGTGTGTGTGTGTGTGTGTGTGTGTGTGTGTGTGTGTGTGTGTGGGGGGTTCAGAAGAGGCCCCTGCAGCCTGCATGGGGCCCTCTGTATGAGGGGCGATTAATGCCACAGAGGCAGGAAAACAGGAAGGACATCATTAAAGTATGCTAATAGCTTGCTTACCAAAGTTAAACAGATGTTAATAGAACACAAGATGAGAAATGGCAAAAACATGCAGTTTTATAAGCTGAGATAGACATGATTGGGTTATAAAAAATAAATGAAAATAGGCAACATTTTCAGTTCTCAGCACAGGATTGATAGCACTTTGAATGCTTCCCATTATGTGTGGAGTATGTCAGTGATTTAAGTTCATTTATTACTTTGGTGAAGATAAAGATTAAGATATTGATTTTCCATTCTAGTTTTTTTTCTTCCTTTCTGAATATGAAAATTGAGGTTTGGCAACACAGTTCTTATTAAGTGTAATGTTGCCACGGGGTCCGCAAAGTAACTGCGGCTCTGAATTAAGTTTGCGTTTAATGTTTGCTCTGTAACCATGGTATCAGACAAGTTTAATTTTAGTGCCGAAGAGAAAGTCTGACTTTCATGACTGGGAGACAAGATTTCAATTTAAAAAGGATTTTGGGTTACATTTGAACCTATCGACATATAGGTGACACGACACGGGTCACAAACGAGCCATAAAACGTTTAGGACATAACGCTTCTTTTAGTAAGGGTCATTTGTTTTGTCATGACAAGTTATAGTTAGAGTTAGGGTAAATGTGTCATGACAGTGTGTGGATACCTTCAAGTAAAGTGTTACCGGATTTTCTTTTACATGTGATTTACCCAACCCGTTCACTCCCAACTCTCTTGGGCCGTGGCTCTCGGCGTCAGATTCAGACGCTAAAAAATCACCCTTTGGCGTGTGTATGGAACGCACCGGGCAGAGCAGCAGCGCGGCGCTTGTAAGATGACCCAGTATGAAGAGCGACAACGCTAGCGAGTGGTATGAGAGACCGAAATGCCGCCTGAGGAGGTTGGTCGGGGTGGTGGATGGGTCAAACAACGCAGGACTTCCACCCAGGAGGCAGGGGTTTCGTGTCCGGTTCCTGTCCCGTGTGTCACAGAGACATACATTTTATAACCCCACCCACGATTATCCTAAACATAAGGACTCCTGCACACTGGCTGCGTGGCGTGAGCGTGTCCGTTTATATTTCGGCTCCCATGTTAACAGGTTAGAGCTCGCAAAACGCGTACCTGCTAGAAATAGAACCAACGGCTATTCCTCACGCCACACGCAAGCGTGTTGGAAGCGTTTTTCCAGACAAAATAGAATATAGGAAAAGAGGTTTATCATTTTGACACAAATACACTTAATAAATGACATTTTGTGGTTTGAAAGTCTCTAGGTTTTGACATAAATGCAGATATAAATGTAATTTTAAAAAGATAAATTGATTTTCAAATACTGCACCTGTCAATACATACATACATATTCTGTAGCCTATTTTGCCGTCAATACTGCTGACGTTTTTGCTGTAATTAAATCCGTATATATTTATGTTTATGGGAAACCTACATGTGTACAGACAAGGCTAGCAGCAGCGCCGCGTCAGACACGTTTCTGGTGTGCAAAGACAGAAAACGCCACGCAGCCGACAGGCAACAGAAACGCCACGCTCACGCCACGCAGCCAGCGTGCAGGAGGCCCAACTGTCCCGTTCTTGTGCTGCATGTCGTCCAGTACGTCCCGACCCAGAGCGGGAAAAGCGACGCCAAGAGTCCCGTTGCTAAAGGAGACTTTTAGCGTGAATAACAAACTCCAAATGCACACGAACCAAGCGGCCGTATTTTAAGCAATGAGGGAGAGTGAGAATGTGTTGATGTTGACTATGAGTTGGCTTTATGGATGATTATTATTCTCAATGGGCACTCAATGGGACAAAAACTGCCATCAATATAAGAAAATGTTGCTGGTTATCTGTGACATTGGTCAGTTGCTGTCAGCCGTGATGGAATAACTCCTTAAGTGTAGTTCCACCTCTCTCAAAAGCGGTTCTCTCCGCTCTCTTCAAAGCCACCAGACTTCTTTGACAAAAAAAAAAAAAAAAAAAAAGTAATTTTACCTCGCAGAAACACAAGAGTCGCTGCCTCCGTCGCTTAGCTTGCTTTATTGTGCAACTTTGGGGAATTCGAACCAACCCTTTATAACACCAAAGTCACACAATAACACAAACTAACCGATGTCCTGAGAGGTTAAAAATGACCATTTTTTTTGGCAAAGGAGTCTGGCAAGTGTTGGAAGTGTTCTAGTTCCAGGTAGATCCATTCAAGTGAATGTTTAGTTGATGCTTTTTCCCCTTCTTTTTCTTCCTCCTCCTCATTGGCATTAATCAGCCCTCATACCAAGGCCCTGAGGAGACCATATCTAACAAGGACACCCGCTTTCGTCGCCTGTTTGATCCCGAAAGTGAAACTGTAAATTACCCAGTGAGAGACAAACCCCCATCTGGATTTGAGGCATTAACCCCTTCTGCCGTGATTGCTACGCAGTCATTAAGCCTTTAAGAAGAAGAAACTAATAATGACTGGCCTCCATCATAACCAGCAGAGACTTGATTGCACTTGCCTCCATCTCACATTTTATAAAATGACTTCATTATAAATCCCTGAACAGTAACCATATCACTTCCAAAAAGGAGAAAAACAAAACCTGAATCTATCAATTATTTCCTAGAAAAAGCCATTTCTTTCCATCAATATTGTGCTCTATGATGATCTCTGACCGGATGTCTTTCATTTATCAGTCATCATAATTTAATAGTCACTTTAATACCAAATATCAAAACAAATTTATATTTCCAAAAGAAAATCAAATGTTGTGTTTCAAACACTTTGAATTCACATTGAATCATTTTTAAAGTGTGAACGCAGCTTTCATCCGTTTCATTGTTTTCATCATGCGAGCCATCCGATTTAGGCCAATCTAAAAATGTTTGGACTTTTTAGACACAATGCAAAAGTGACATAGCTGAACCAACCGTGACATTTCTATTGTAACTAATCAATTTAAGATGAAAAATGTAATCACAGAAAATCCCCAAACAGAAGATAAAACAGATATTAAAAAAAAAAAAAAAATGTATGCCTCTGCATCGTTTTGAATGATAATCACATATTAAAAGAAAGAAAACAATTTGTTTACTATGAAATTGTAACCACTTTTAAATGTCATATTTCCTCCCAACACTTCAGTTTTTGGTTTGGACCGGCAGCTGAAATTTGATTCTGTAACCGGGTCTCGGTCTGGTTTAAGGGACAATTAGACAGCATCTTTCAACAAATAGACCCATCCCTTCCCAATACAGTCTTTTCACTCGCAGGCCTGTAGCACAGAGCGACGCAGCTCTCCATCGACATCTAGTGGCCAAAGCTGTCAATGACACATAATCCCTATACTGGGAGGGAGGTTTTACATTTTATTTCTTTTAAAAGTTTGTGTTTACAAAAAAAAAAAAAAAAAGACATGTAGCAGTTGAAATTAACAATGCTGCTGAATTATTTTTTTTTATTTTTAGTTTTTTTTTAAACAAATGAGTGCTAGGGTGTTAAAACCTCAGAGTGAGCGTGTGTGTACACACACACACACAGTGAAACAAAACAAGCAAATTCATCAACATCACTGTCACCCTGACCTGCACGTACGTGTGTGTGTGTGTGTGTGTGTGTGTGTGTGTGTGTGTGTGTGTGTGTGTGTGTGTGTAACATACTGTCTGTAACATACTGTCTGTGTGTGTGTGTGTGTGTGTGTGTGTGTAACATACTGTCTGTAACATACTGTCTGTGTGTGTGTGTGTAAGATACTATGTCTGTGTGCGTCTAAGCGTTGAGCCTCTCAGTCTCCGTCATCCTCACAGAGGCCTTATCCTGATGAGCCTCCTCCTCGTCTCCAGGCACCTGAGACAGACAGACAGACAGACAGGAAGACAGAGACCGACATAATTGAGGTGCTAGACTTTTACGACCCCATCTGCTCTCAAACAACCCTCCATCTTCCAGACTGAATACAGTCTTGTCGCTTTTCGAGATGCCCATTAGTAGCGCATGTACAGTATTGCGCATTTGTCCTTTGTTCAGATGCCTATTAAAAAGATTTTTTGTTAAGGATAAAAAACTGCAGCAAAGAATTACTTATTATGCAAGCAGAGGGTACAATTTTTTTTTTTTTTTTTTTTTTTTTTTTTTTTTTAATAAAAAGGAGCGGTAGTCGTAAACATGGAACAAAAAAACATTTCAAGGGGTTACGAAAATATTTGCTCAGTGTACTTCATTTATCTTTAATGAATAACTTTTTTATGAATTAACAGTTAAAGAGTCAAACGATATAATGTTGAGCAATATTTTTAATTGTAAAAGTAGACTCGCTCATTACTGGGGGGTATTTTTGCCTAATTATGATGCAGATTAAAACACACAGCATAAATCTGCATTTCCTTCAACAAAGTTCAAACAATAGGCCTATTAGAATGGGCACTAAAACCTAACTTACAAAAAAAAAAAAAAAAAAAGCATGATGAGCCACAGATGTGTGTGTGTTGCATTGTGGGGAAATCTAAATGACGTCAGCCCAAAGTGAAAAGGTGTGACATCGCCCAGGAGGGACATATTGGAATGTAAAGATAGGGATTTAAGTAATATTGTAAATCTTTTTATTTTATTAGGCAAGTTCCATATCTGCAAAGCAACATCATGTTTTAAAACTATTCCAAATTGAAATCGACATACTTTGAGTCTCTTAAAATCGGTAACTAATAAGAAAGGTAATTTAATAACAGATGGCTACTCAAAATGATTTAATCAAGAACTCTTGTGGTCATGATCATCAATGTAGTTTGCAAGTCTGTCACTTCTTTACTTAAGTATCCTTCTAATTAGTTTCTGTTTAACTTATTACTTTGATGTATTATTTGTAATTATTTGTGTATAGTTTTATGTTTAAGGCCTGTGATGACTGAATGGTTGTTGGTGACATCATGTGGTGGTAAAGTGTCTCCACCTGGTGGTCAGACAGCAGCACCATCTCATCAGCACCAGTCACGGAATCTCTGACTCTCAGTGCGACAGCGCCATCTGGTGGTCGACACATTTAACGCAGCATTGGGAGGACTTATCTGGAAAAGATGCTTCACCTACTTCATTTTTGCGGTCTTTAAAAAAGCACGGTGTCACCAAAATAACACTGTAAATTACTAAATGTCTTGACGGTGAATTTTTATTTTAATGTTCCATTTTAAAATACATAAGGCACTATGTAATTTGATCAAAAAAAAAAAAAAAGGAATTTCCTTGAAAGACCTGCCTCTTTTAAACCCAGATACATATTAAATAATCTTTTTTTTTATTAAAAAAATTAGGAAAAATCCAACCTTTAAGGACACCAATTTTCTTTGTGAATGAATAATGTATCGTAAATAAATGTTAGTCCTTAAAATACAGGGGTCATAAGTACACACACCCCTATGTTAAATTTCCATAGAGGCAGGCAGATTTTTATTTTTAAAGGCCAGTTATTTCATGGATCCAGGATACTATGCATCCTGATAAAGTTCCTTTGGAATTGAAATAGACCCCCCCACATCATCACATACCCTTCACCATACCTAGAGACTGGCATGGTTTTATTCCAGTTAGCCTAATAGCTTGTTATATTTTGAATTGAGAGATGATCTTATGGAAAGTACCCCATGCCAATCTCTAGGTATGGTGAAGGGTATGTGATGATGTGGAGGGGCTATTTTAATTCCAAAGGCCAAGGGAGCTTTATCAGGATGCATAGTATCCTGGATCCATGACATAACTGGCCTTTAAAAATAAAAATCTGCCTGCCTCTATGGGAATTTAACATAGGGGTGTACTGACTTATGCCCCCTGTATTTTAAGGAAGAACTTTTATTTAGTTATGATACATTATTCATTCACAAAGAAAATTGGTGTCCTTAAAGGTTGGATTTTTCTTTTTTTTTTTTTTATAAAGGCATTAAGATCAATTCCTCTTTTTAGTCAACTTTAGCATGGGTGTGTAAACTTATGCAAGCCACTGTATATGGAGAACTTAGGAAACTGGAAAAGATATTTTCTTTGTGGTGTTTAAAAGCCACAGTGTCACCTAAATAACAGGCTAGATTGCTAAATGTCTCGAAGGGGACGCTTTATTTTATAAATCTTTATTTTATAAGTCTTTATTTCATAACAAGTTTCCTAACATTTCAACCGAATTAAATAATTCATAATGCAGAGTACTGGAAAGTTTTTTTCTCCATCTATATCTATAGATATTGAATGGTATGTATGGTCTTGCCTGTAGAAAAAAGGTCACATTTTTGCATTTTCAGCTGATCTGCAGTGACTTGGTTGTTACCATTTATTTGGAATTTATGAATTGGGAATGCACCAGTTAGCCACTGTCCATATTTTCCCAAAAAATTAGGTAAAGCTACACAGTTACAGGCCTCTTTCCAGGAAACTATTGGGGAACTGTTAGAAAATAAAACATCACCAATAATAATGATAACACGTAATTGCAGGAGTCCCTACTTCATTTCCAGGACAGAGCTATATAGTTTGGTACCAATTATAGGGAACATTTTAATTTCCTTGACAGAATGGTTCCATTTCTACCCAAATAAATACTACTGGGGTATATTCTCCATTCTTCCATTGTCGCCCGTGTTGTATTGGGCTTATCTGTAATCACATTATTGCATGTTCAGCTGACCTTTCTGTGCTCTGACTAAAAGACTCTTTTGTTGATGTTTTTAATTACTTAAAAAGGACTTAATTGGAAGTGTAGTAGCTGAACACTGTCTCACTGTGATTATAGCCAAATTATTAAATTCTCTCCATGGAATGTCTTGAAAACAGCCAAATAAAAAAAGAAAATTTAAACCAATGCAGAGGTGACAAGTGTGTGCGGGAATTTTCTTTTTTGGACCATAAAGGCAAGCTATGTACAGTATTGAGAGGTTGCACGCATGGGCATTGGTTTGAAAAGTGCTGGGGACAGAGATGCATTCTGAAGTGCATTTCCAGAAGCTCATGGTTCAGGTCATGTTCTGAAAGATGCTGTCCTGTCGCTTACTAATGTAGATGAATACAAATGTATATTCTCATATTGCTCCTAACTACTGAAAAGAAAAAAAAGAAAAGAAAAAATCTAACCCAAAATCCAATTATGGACGTTATCCGACATTAAGCTTTTCTGCTTCACTGAGGCTATTGTAAGGAAAAAAGCTTAACGTGAAAAAGCTCAACGTGGTTTAACGTGCCCAGACGACGAGCCGTGATCGCCAAATTTCTGGTTAGATTTTGACAGTTTTCAGTGGTTATGAGGAGCAATATGAGAGAGAAATTTGGCAATCATTGATCATTGTTTAGGCATGTTAAACCACATTATTGCTTTTTCCTCACCATGCGCCAATGAAGAAGAAAACGTTAATGTGGAGATAACTTCTGTAATCGTTGGATTTCGGTTTAGTTTTTTTATACAACAAAATAAGTGACCAATCTGTATTCATATTGTGGAGCAATACGCTCTTGAAATACAAAAAAACAGACTATTTATAATAGTCCCTCCCTCTTTAGTAAACCAGCCAATTTACCATGGGATTTATCAAACTGAATAAATCCTGCCTGCACATAAAGACAAAACTGCTTTGTTTGCTCCATTGTGTTGTAAGTAAGACATCTGCTGAAAAAGTTATTGTATTCATTAGCATGATTGCCGTACTGTTTAGTTCCAAAACATCCAAAACACCAAAGGAAGATGAGCCGACCAAACGCAAGCTTTTATTTTGAAAAGTTGAAGCTCGAGCACGGCAGCAGCCTCCAGGCTGAGACGGGAGCATAGACTCTATATTACTAATATATTATATTATGTTATTAATAAGGGCATGAGACAGGAGTTCTCTTTTTACCATGCAGCCATACCCAACTAATAAAAAGGCCGAAAAGGGGTCGAAAATCCAGCTGTTCCAGCTGCTCCCTCTAGAGGTCTGGAGAACTTCCGTTGTGGAATCTGGATGCAGCGTTTTTTGTTGCATTTGTTTTCGGGGTTTGTGTGCTTTTCTTTTTGCATCGTTTTTTATTCGCATCGCGTTTATGTATTTGGTTGTGTTGTGTGTATATGCAGCGCGTTTGCTGAATGCTGCACATGTGTTGTCAAATTAAGTTGTTTTCTTAATTTGCTTGTGTTTTGTCCATTTGCATGTGTTTTCTGAAGTTGCAGGGCGTTTGCCCCTGTCGGCCACCGTACTTAAGTGTTCATGACAAGATATGGCCAATTTCGTGATCATTGATTGTTGTTTAGGTACATTAAATCACGTTAAGCTTTTTCACGTTAAACAGCCGACAGGCAGTGTTGTGAAGCGTGCAGCCAGCGCAGCAGCAGAACGGCTGTGTCTGTGCCTGCCCTGTGGGGATTAGAGATTTTTGTGGATTTGTTGGCATCTGGAATTTAATTTTATTAATTTCAAAAAAAGTGGTGGGTACAAAATGACTCATCACAAAATCTGATAGGTACGCATACCTACCATCCCCACTGAAATCGACGCCTATGGTTGCACGCCTCTGGAGCAACTATGTGCTAAGTGTCTTGCCCAGGGACACATTGGTTGATTTATCGCAGTGGGAATTGAACCCGGGTCTCCCACACCAAAGGCATGCGCCACATCCACTGCACCATCCCCACCTTTCTACTCAAGTTCTTGAGAATTAGCAGGAAAATGTTTCAGAAACTACAGACTGGTAAAATAAAGGGTCAACATCTGGTTGCGTGGAACTCACCTCCCAGTAGATGTTGTCCTCAAAGCAGATGGTGTCAGGAGGAGCTCCGTAGATGGGAAGCTTCAAAAGGAAACCTGTGCAAGAGAAAACTTGGCATTTCATATTTTCCTATAATGACCTCTGTTCAACGAAAGTACAGTAAAGAACGAGCCGATTAGAGCTTCACCAAAACAATGGAAAGAGTTTTCAAAAGACAGAATCCTGCCAGCTGAGAAAGTAGCACCCTGCATGCTCATTACACAATAAGTCAACTACAAAATTATTCTTTCAATGAATCTTCCCAGCAAGTGCTGATTCGTCTAGACGTCAAAGTTTATTAAAGGCTAAATATGATTTAAAAAGGGGTTATTTTAGCAGCGTTTCAGGGATTGTATGTCAATGTGGTGTCATGAGTCACATTGAAATGCAGTTATTGAGTTGCTCCTTAAACCGCTTTTATTTTGAAACAAGACCTCTAATAAACCCCTAACCATTGTTTCTGAATCAGTGCTGCGTTGTTTTTACTCTATGTTGTTCAAATGTCCAGTTTGAGAGTTCTTTATCAGAATAACTAAATGAAGTAGTTACATACCGACAATAACCCCTCCCACCAGGGCCATGCCAAGGGTGACAGCGAGGGAAATGGCCTGACGGACACCCTGGTAAGACGCTGTGATGTCTCCCTCTGCCACATCCGGGAAGACGTCTTCCATGCTGAAACGCAAAAGAGGGAATATATGGACATATATCTGAGAATTATACGGCCAGTGATTAGTCTGGCTAGGGTTAGAGTTTAAACTCTCATAACAAATTGAAAACTTAGTAACTAACAGACTTTACATAACACTGAACACACACAACCATTTGTACGATATCTGACAAAATTACACCGGCCGGTCACATGACAGTTAAGTTTAGCAGAGGTGGGGGACTCTAGTCGCACGACTTGACTCGAGTCGCAAATTTGAGGACTTGCATTGATAACCGACTCAACTTGGACTGGGTATTTAAGACTTGAAACTTGACTTAGACTTGACAGATTACTTGAATTTTTATTAATGTAATACGAAGTAACATTTGCCTTTTTCAAGCTATTGAGAAGTTTAGTTTTTGACATGATTGGGTGATTTATCATGCAATGCACGGCAATCTTCCAGAGCGCGGCAGACCAGCAGAGGCCAATGAAGGAGGCAGCCAGCCGTCAGGGAAGTCCTCAAAATGACCAGTTAATGTTAGAAAAGTGATTGTGGTTTGGATCAAAACACCGGCCCCTATAAGAAGTACTCCCGGGACACAAACACTCATTTCCTGGGTGAAAGTCTTGCGTTTTCCCATTAACTTCTAAGACACGAACTCCGCTCCCCTGCTTAAAAAGCCCTGTGTTTCAGGACCCACCGATCCACCCCCACTTCCTCCCAACGCGGACCTGAGCAAGTTATACAGCGGCAGTCAATGTGGTGCATAAAGTGATAAGTACGTGGAATACAGATTCATTTCAGTGCATTGCTTTTCTTGGAGATGTATGAATGGTTCATGAGAACAGCCTGCACCGACACTACAGATTTAAGGTCTTTTAGCAGGTCCTTGCATGTTGACTTTGCACTAAATGAGGAATGTGAGAGCAGCCTGAAGAAAGCAGCCTGAAGAAAGCTGCCATCTGTCAGCGATGTCAAAGAGATATTATCTGCTACTGATAGAGCTCCTGCAGTTATACCCTCAGAGATTATTTTACTCAATCTGAAAAATGTTGAAATGCGGGACTAACCACTGCTGTAAACAGTCAAGTTACGGCTTCTCACAGCACACATGCTCGAGGCTAATATCTGTAATTCCTATGAGAAAGTTTATACAGCGTGCAACCAAAGCGGAGACTTGAGGGGACACTGAGCCGACCAAGCAGAGTTTTACTGAACATGGATGCTCAATTTTAAACAATGTTTGGCTTTTGCATTCATATAAGTACACAGACAGACCGACAGACAGACCAAGGTTATTATAGTGTTGCATTTTTCATGAGGTTTTATTTTTATTTCGTTTTGACTAATTAGTTTTTAAAGCGGTTTGCTAGTTTAGTTTAGAAAATGCTTAGTTATTAGTTTTAGTCTTTTGTAATATGAGTCATTTCAGGGGCAAGATTCAAAAAGGTCAGAAAAAAGTATTGTGTAATAGTAACTCAACAAAAACATACAATTTTAGAAATATGTATTCACAAATGTATTCAACGATAACAACCGTACATAAAATGTACAGATGATGATG
Organism: Perca flavescens; assembly: GCF_004354835.1. Taxonomy (NCBI): domain Eukaryota; kingdom Metazoa; phylum Chordata; class Actinopteri; order Perciformes; family Percidae; genus Perca; species Perca flavescens. The sequence goes on along the minus strand of NC_041336.1, from coordinate 6,598,154 downwards.
AGCACAAATATGTCGGTCTACACAAGAGGCCGCAGTAAGTGCAAAATGTGTTAGTAACGTGTTCCAGGAAAAAACCTAAACAGCCAACAGACTAAAGAAGACTGACATGAACAGGTGTTTTGAACTTTTTGAAGTCATCGACTCACAGTTGTGTAGACATCCCAGTATTAATCCACATATTAACCCACACCCCCGCTTTTAGTGTTCCTGCGTATTTACTAACCAGCAGCTATCAGGTCGCCGGTGAAAGCCCTCCTGTGGTGTTCTCTGTCCTGCTGTCCTCCTTACTCGTTCATTTTATTTTAGTTAGTTTTGGAAACAGACAGTTGGTTATCATTTTTTGTAATGCCTCAGTTTTACGACGATGTTTTTCCCCCACCTAGTTTTCGTTATTTCCACCCACCCACACACCCACTGTGGTAGCATCAGTTGGAGAAAACAGCCACATAAGTCGTTTTTTCAAGCAGCGATTACACCTTATTTTCACAAGAATAGTGATGGTGCCCTCTTGTGGCCGTAGTAATTCGGACTGGAGCAAAGCAGGAAGTAAGGTGATAAAGTAGTAGTAACTTTCCGGAAGAAACAGCTACGTTCACCCGTCTACAGATGGTACAGAATGCTGCTGCACGTCTTTTAACTGGCACACGTAAACATGAGCACATTTCCCCCCATCTTAGCCTCACTCCACTGGCTGCCTATTCAATTTAGGATCCATTTTAAAATTCTTTTATTGGCTTTTAAAGCCTTGAATGGTTTTGCCCCACCCTACCGCTCGGAGCTTCTATGCCCTTATATCCCCACTCGCTCAGGTCAGAAGATCAGCTGCTCCTGAGTGTGCCTCAAACTAAGCGGAAGCTCAGAGGAGACCGTGCCTTTGGTGTGGCGGCTCCTAAATTATGGAATAATCTGCCTCTGCACATTAAACAGGCCTCTTCTGTGTCTGTTTTCAAATCCCTTCTTAAAACCCATCTCTTCTCTGTGGCCTTTGACACCTAGTATGATGTTGACTTTATGTACTTTTAATTATTTGGTTTGCTTGTTTTTCAGTGTGCAACTAATATTTTGTATTCATGTTATATTGTTATGTATTTTATTTTTTGATGTTTGATTTATTTTTTCTGTACAGCACTTTGTTCAACTTTGGTTGTTTTAAAGCGCTTAACAAATAAAGTTGGATTGGATTGGTTCAGCTTCACATGCGTAACTGGAAGTGAAGTAAGTGATTTTAGCCCAAAACCACAATCTCTTCCTAAACTTTACTAAGTAGTTTTTGTGCCTTAACGTGCCCAAACTGTGACCGTTAGTGTGTTTAAAACCGCTACATTCTCTGGTTTAGATACAGTACCAGTCAAAAGTTTGGACACTTTCCCATTCAAGCAAATGAGACCGCACATATAAAATGTTTACCCATTTCCATAAATGTCTTTGGATGCCACAGCTGCAGTCACCGCTCCCACAATAGCGCCCAGGACACCGGGCATGCCGTGCAGGTTGTGAACCCCGCAAGTGTCTTGGATCTTCAGTTTTTCCTCCATGATGGGCTGAAGTGGGTGGGTGGGGGGGAGAGAAGAAGAAGAGATGGTGCTGATTATGTGTGACTGTTGTAGATAAAACTGGATGAGAAAAATGACAGCCTAAAATACACCTCTTTCATTTATAACATTTGGTGAACATTTATCCACCGTTACCAGGGCTGCAACTAAAGATCATTTGCATTGTCGATTAATCTGTGGATTATTTTCTCAGTTAATGGATTAGTTGTTTTGTCTCTAAGATGTTAGAAAATGGTAAAAAAATGTGGATCAGTGTTTCCCAAAAAAGCTCAAGATGATGTCCTCAAATGTCTTGTTTTGTCCACAACTCAAAGATATTCAGTTTACGGTCACAGAGGAGAGAAAAAACTAGAACAATATTCACATTTAACAAGCTGAAATCAGAATATAGGACAAAATTACTCAAACCGAATAATCGATTATCAAAGAAGTTGGAGATTAACTTCAAAGTTGACAACTGATCAATTAATCAATTAATCTTTGCAGCTCCAACTGTTTCATGAACACCAAATTTTTTTGTAAAGGTATCTCTCAGTGGAAATGTTCAATTTCGAGGCAGTGAGTGGTACAGCAGATTGTGTTTGATTGAAATGTATGACTACATAAGCTCTCTAAAATATCCCAGATCCATTAACTGAAACAGGCTTTCCAGGTGCGCACTGCTGCCACTTTGTTAATAGATTTGACCATTTCACAGATATCCGACAGCAGAAACAATTGAGACACTAATAGAATCTTTTTTTTTTTTTACCCATTAGCTGAAAATGAACCAAAGTCTCCTTCCCTCCCTCCCCCACAAGATCTGCCGCTATGTGTCAGTATCATCACCGACTTAATCATAAAATGCTGAATCATCCTTACTGAGAGGTACTTGTAGCCCAGAACCGAGATGATGCCGGCCAAGAAACCAACGATCATTGAGCCGAACGGCGTCAGCATCATTTCACCAGCTGTTCCTACTGCGACTCCGCCGGCCAGGGCAGCATTTTGGATGTGGACCTAAAGAGATTAAAAGGGTGAGACTTTGTCTGCTACATGTTTAATGTCTTTTATTTAAGCATAAAAAGACACTAAAACTTACAGTCCTGCACTGTACCTGGAACTCTGGAGTATATTGCGTGATATAACAACTATATATATGGACACAACAAAAACACTTTAAATACATATGCCTACATAATAAGCTAGAAAAGTCATGAAACATTTACACCATTATAAGGTTGTGCCCCAAAAAATGACCACGTAAGTCATTTGTTCAAGCAGCAATTACGACGGTTACATTAATAGTGGTGGCGCCCTCTAGCGGCTGTAGTAAATATGATGGGAGCAAAGCAGGAAGTAAGGTGATGAAGTATAAGAGATGCATAACCCAAACCAGGATCTTTTTAACTTTACCAAGTCGATTTTGTGCCTAACCAAACTGACTGTTTCTCAATGCTAATGTAGCATTTCAAACCGTGACCTTTGCGTTCTCTGGTTTAGATGCAAAGATGGAGAACGCTCCTTTGGGTCGTATTTCCTGCCACAGCTCGGGGCCACGCTTATTCATGACACTCTCCTGTGGGTCGTATTAGAGGGAGAAATAAACAACCTGCATTGACGTATGGTTTGGAGAACTTGTTAATGGAGTTAACGGTTATAAAAACACTGTGAAAAATAATCTAACTTAAAAAATGTGGAGACTTTAAGAGACTTGGACTTGTGACCTCAGTATTTCTAAAGTCCTGGCAATGGCCCCGGTTACAGGCTGACTCAAATAGCAGTTTAAAAGCCACAAGGTGGCTCAGTGGTTAGCATTTCTGCCTCACAGCAATTTGGCTCCATCACCGGTCTGGGCAGAGTTTGATCACTGGTCCGGGCAGGGCCTCTGTATGGAGTATGCATGTTCTCCCCGTGTTTGCATGGGTTTCCTCCGGGTGGTCCGGTTTCTTCCCACCATGTAACTAGGACTACAGTTGAAAATAGCCATCTGGCGCATTTACAGAAATGTTGATTAATGTGCATTGTCCTAATCTAAATAAATAAATCTTAAAACACAAACTATTAGAGACAAACTAGATCACTGTGGCTTAAAAGGTCACTGAGTGAAGAAAATATGATCATCAGCCAACTTCAAAATATTTCACTTTAGATAATCAGCACGCTCACATTAAATCTTGCATGCTGCACATAAGTTGAAAAGTCCAAGTACGTCGCACTTTGGAACTCATCTAAAAATCACAGATGGGAGAGTACAACAAACACACGTAGCTTTTCTGTGCCAAAGACCCAGTGATAATAGGATGAAGTACAGGAAAAGAAAAACAGTGATTTGTAATGGTGCATTTTGGTATGCTTGGATTTTTTCAGGTGTGAAACCAAACCGACCAAGGGCAATTAGCTCCAAGTTTACCAACTCACCAACTGATTTGGACCAAAGCAAAACGAACTACAGGTTTGAAATTGCCCTTATTCGCTAAAAGGACCCATTCGTGCACCTTTCTTTGTGGGTTTTGTAGTGACAGATGAAGTTAAATGTTGTGGTGGATAGGTCAAACAGACAGGACTTTCACCCAGGAGAGCAGGTTTCATGTCTAAATAAAAGTAAATTATGAGTTTATTTTTTAACTTTACAAATGTCACATTCAGCATCACGTGCGTAACCTTCAGGAACTGCAAGTAACGTCTGATTTTAACCCATACCACCATCTTTTTCTAAACATAACCAAGGTTGTTTTTTTTTGCCTAAACCTAACAAACTGCGACCAGTTTAAGACGTGTTTAAAATCTCAACCTTTACGTTCAAAACTGCAACCGTTAAATTCTCTTATTTAGATATGAGGTTGAACTCCCGCCACCATTAGGGGCATAATTAATGAAACGCTCCTGTGGGTCGTATTAGAGGGTAGAAACAAATGTCTCATATCGTCGTAAAGTTTGGAGGACTTGTTGAAATCCTAACAGTGTGTCCTCACCATGTCCAGCTTGCCGTCGTGTGCTGTGATGGCAGACATGCCGTATGTGGCCAGAGTGCAGGCTGCCAGGGAGTAGTAGGTGTTCATGGCTGTGCGGTGCTGGTCGTCTCCATGAGCCGTGATGGCAGAGTTAAAGCTGGGCCAGAACATCCACAGGAAGATGGTACCTGAGAAGCACAGCGGTTAGGACAGCATTGCTAGTTTATCTAACTATGAGGAGAACCAATCCAATATCGACAAGTCCAGATGTCTCTGAAGGAGCACACGCTGCTGTTTAATAAGTTTTACATGCAAGTTTGGATGAAGACATCAGGACTTAAATTTAGGTAAATCACAGTTAAAGGGGATGATATACAGCCCCATTTTTGCTATTACTTTTTGCACTTGTATTTGGTATCAGAGATGGTACGAAGTCCCAAGACCAACAAGTCATAAGTCAAGTCAGAGGGCTAAACTTTGTGCTAAACAAGTCATTAAGCGCACCTGCACCTCCGGACGAAACGTGACCTACAACCACACAGTGCAGCGGAACGTGACCTACAACAAAGCAGAGCAACGGAGCGAGGTATGTTTGTAGGTCTGAACAACACATGGAAGTTGGCTTGGTCCATTTTTGAAAAAATGGCTAACTGGTCACATACTTTCTCAAAAAAGTTAACAGTACTTTAAAACGTGTTACTGAAAACATTTCAGAGAAATAAGCAGAACGGTTACAGAATTTTGATTCATATGTGATCAGCATTGCCCTTTGACAGTTTGATCCGAGGTTCGGGAGCATGGTAATTTGTGCCGGATGCAGTATGCCAGTAATATTCGGTAACTACGTTCAGTCAGCATGACGCTCCTCTGTCAGTCATCATCATCTTAAACCCACCCTATGTGAAATAAACGGTTGAGACTGGTCCAACTGGAAGTCTGTCTGAATGGGATGGGGGCCAGACGTATCTGCCAGAGCCAATGAAACATGAGCTTGCAGATTTGTCTGGTTCCTAGGCTAGACAAACTCTCCCTTCCCTGCAGCTAACACTATGTGGTTGGCAGTTTACGGATTGATATACAATATATCTGTTGTCTGAAAAGAAAAAAAAAAAAACTTAATTGCCAGACATGCTTAAGTAACATAACCCTTCATCTAAAGGATTGGGGTTAGACAAAAAAATCCCAAAAGACTAAAATTGAAAAGCAGTTGTGAGTCATTGGTGTTAAGACAAAGTCAAATTCAGTTTGAGTTGAGTCATCAGCCCATGGGCCCACCACCTGTGGGAGGAACCGTTGGGGTCGGGTGCGATGCCACATGGGTGGCAGTGAAGGTCAGGGGCCTCGACGGACCAGACCCGGGCGGCAGACGCTGGCTCTGCGGACGTGGAACGTCACCTCTCTGTGGGGGAAGGAGCCGGAACTGGTGCGGGAGGTGGAGCGCTACGGTTAGATCTGGTGGGGCTTACCTCTACGCACAGTCTCGGTTCTGGAACCATACTCCTGGATAGGGGTTGGACTCTTTTCTTCTCCGGAGTTGCCCAGGGTGTGAGGCGCCGGGCGGGTGTGGGGATACTCACAAGCCCCCGGCTGAGCGCCGCTGTGTTGGAGTTTACCCCGGTGGACGAGAGGGTCGCCTCCCTACGCCTGCGGGTTGTGGGGGGGAAAACTCTGACTGTTGTTTGTGCATATGCACCAAACAGGAGTTCGGAGTATTCGGCCTTCTTGGAGACCTTGACTGGAGTCCTGCATGGGGCTCCAGTGGGGGACTTCAACGCACACGTGGGCAATGATGGAGACACCTGGAGAGGCGTGATTGGGAGGAACGGCCTCCCTGATCTAAACCAGAGTGGTTGTTTGTTGTTGGACTTCTGTGCTAGTCATGGATTGTCTATAACGAACACCATGTTCGAACATAGGGATGCTCATAAGTGTACCTGGTACCAGAGCACCCTAGGCCGAAGGTCAATGATCGATTTCATAATCGTTTCATCTGATCTGAGGCCGTATGTTTTGGACACTCGGGTGAAGAGAGGGGCAGAGCTGTCAACCGATCACCATCTGGTGGTGAGTTGGGTCAGGGGGTGGGGGAAGACTCTGGACAGACCTGGTAAGCCCAAACGTGTAGTGCGGGTAAATTGGGAACGTCTGGAGGAGGCCCCTGTCCGACAGACTTTCAACTCACACCTCCGGCGGAGCTTTTCGTGCATCCCTGTGGAGGCTGGGGGCATTGAACCCGAGTGGACAATGTTCAAAGTTTCCATTGCTGAAGCTGCGGCGAGGAGCTGTGGTCTTAGGATCTTAGGTGCCTCAAGGGGCGGTAACCCACGAACACCGTGGTGGACACCAGTGGTCAGGGAAGCCGTCCGACTGAAGAAGGAGTCCTTCCGGGATATGTTATCTCGGAGGACTCGGAGGCAGTTGCAGGGTACCGAAGGGCCCGGGGCTGCAGCCTCTGCCGTGAAAGAGGCAAAGCAGCGGGTGTGGGAGAAGTTTGGAGAAGACATGGAGAAGGACTTTCGGTCGGCACCAAAGTGTTTCTGGAAAACTGTTCGCCACCTCAGGGGAAGGGGAACCATCCAAGCTGTGTACAGTAAGGATGGGACACTGTTGACCTCCACTGAGGAGGTAATAGGGCGGTGGAGGGAGCACTTTGAGGAACTCCTGAATCAGACTAATACGCTCTATGTTAGAGGCAGAGCTGGAGGATAACGGGGATTGTCGTCGATTTCCCAGGCGGAAGTCACTGATGTAGTCAAACAACTACACAGTGGCAAAGCCCGGGATTGATGAGATCCGTCCAGAAATGCTCAAGGCTCTGGGTGTGGAGGGGCTGTCCTGGTTGACACGCCTCTTCAACATTGCGTGGAAGTCTGGGACGGTGCCAAAGGAGTGGCAGACTGGGGTGGTGGTTCCTCTTTTTAAAAAGGGGGACCAGAGGGTGTGTGCCAATTATAGGGGTATCACACTTCTCAGCCTCCCTGGTAAAGTCTACTCCAAGGTGCTGGAAAGGAGGGTTCGGCCGATAGTCGAACCTCGGGTTGAGGAGGAACAATGCGGATTCCGTCCTGGTCGTGGAACAACGGACCAGCTCTTCACTCTCGCAAGGATCCTGGAGGGAGCCTGGGAGTATGCCCAACCGGTCTACATGTGTTTTGTGGATTTGGAGAAGGCGTATGACCGGGTCCCCGGGAGATACTGTGGGAGGTGCTGCGGGGAGTATGGGGTGAGGGGTCTCTACTCAGGGCCATCCAATCTCTGTATGACCAAAGTGAGAGCTGTGTCCGGGTTCTCGGTAGTAAGTCGGACTCGTTTCAGGTGAGGGTTGGCCTCCGCCAGGGCTGCGCTTTGTCACCAATCCTGTTTGTAATATTTATGGACAGGATATCGAGGCGTAGTCGGGGTGGGGAGGGGTTGCAGTTTGGTGGGCTGGGGATCTCATCGCTGCTCTTTGCAGATGATGTGGTCCTGATGGCATCATCGGCCTGCGACCTTCAGCACTCACTGGATCGGTTCGCAACCGAGTGTGAAGCGGTTGGGATGAGGATCAGCACCTCTAAATCGGAGGCCATGGTTCTCAGCAGGAAACCGATGGAATGCCTTCTCCAGGTAGGGAATGAGTCCTTACCCCAAGTGAAGGAGTTCAAGTACCTTGGGGTTTTGTTCGCGAGTGAGGGGGACAATGGAGCGGGAGATTGGTCGGAGAATCGGCGCAGCGGGTGCGGTATTGCATTCAATCTATCGCACCGTTGTGACGAAAAGAGAGCTGAGCCAGAAGGCAAAGCTCTCGATCTACCGGTCAGTTTTTAGTTCCTACCCTCACCTATGGTCATGAAGGCTGGGTCATGACCGAAAGAACGAGATCCAGGGTACAAGCGGCGAAATGGGTTTCCTCAGGAGGGTGGCTGGCGTCTCCCTTAGAGATAGGGTGAGAAGCTCAGTCATCCGTGAGGAGCTCGGAGAGAGCCGCTGCTCCTTTGCGTCGAAAAGGAGCCAGTTGAGGTGGTTCGGGCATCTGGTAAGGATGCCCCCTGGGCGCCTCCCTAGGGAGGTGTTCCAGGCACGTCCAGCTGGGAGGAGGCCTCGGGGAAGACCCAGGACTAGGTGGAGGGATTATATCTCCAACCTGGCCTGGGAACGCCTCGATCCCCAGTCGGAGCTGGTTAATGTTGCTCGGGAAAGGGAAGTTTGGGGTCCCCTGCTGGAGCTGCTCCCCCCGCGACCCGACACCGGATAAGCGGACGAAGATGGATGGATGGATGGATGGATGGATTGAGTCATCAGATTAATGAGACAGGTCTGACTTGACGTCAAATCCCGTGACCCCAGTCCACACTTCCGTTTGTTATCACCAAACAAAAGAACCAATGTAAGAGCAGATTCACACTAAATTGTTTACAGTATGGAAGAAAATCATTGCTGCACTGATCTCAATGGGTTTGAAGGTTTAAGTGTATCACACCTATGACCGCACCCGCAGCACCCATCTGTGATGTAAACATGCACAGTTGTATGTTTTGAATTGCTCAACTACAAACGGTTGGACAGAGCATGAAGCAACCACTTAATTGCAACACAAGCAGAATTTTTAACCTGGGTGTAGTTGCTCTTAAAGCTGAAAAACAATCTTCTGGAAAGTAGACCGTAAATTTCCAGCGTTTGTAGACTTACCGATCATAGCGAACAGGTCAGAATGGTAGACTGAGCAGTTTTTGTGTTTGCTCTTATCCAAGTTGGGCCGGTACAGGACTCGGGTCACCGTAAGGCCGAAGTAGGCTCCAAACGTGTGGATGGTCATGGAGCCTCCGGCATCCTTGGCCTGAAACAAAGATGGCCACAATCTGCTTTGAAAAATGATTTTTTTTTTTTTTATATATATATATATATTTTGACTTTGAAGTACTTTTTTTCAATCTTTGCTGTTAAGTCCTTGCCGACTGTGGCGTTTTGCACTGCAGCTCACACAACAGACATCACATGGAGATATTTGGCCAATTACTGCTACAGTATGCGTTTTTTGCAACTCACCCCCAGAATGGACAGCAAGATGAACTCGTTGATTGCAAACAGTGTGACCTCGAATACCGCCATGACCAGCATCTGGACGGGGCTGGTTTTTCCCAAAACGGCTCCAAATGAGATAAGCACAGCGCCGGTGCAGAAATCAGCATTAATCATACTGAAAGAAATAATATAAAAGATAAAAGACATTACTACAGTAGGTAGGTCGGCCATGGACAAAATAATAAAACGTATAATGTTCCGTCAGAAGTTTTCGCATCAACTCAATGGATATTTTTGAAGACAAAAGCTAAAAAGTATAAAGAGACAGAGTGACTCGTTTGTGTCTTTATGGACTTTCCAACCTGCCTCAGGATGTTTGCAGACCTGCTCTAAAATGTAAGAGCACTTAAAACAACCAGGTAGTTTACAGAGTTTGGATGTCAACATATTGTTTGTACGGTATGTGTCAGTAGGGGTGGGGGAAAAAATCGATACAGCATAGTATCGCAATATTTTGTGTGGCAATACTGTATCGATACACAGACGCCAAGTATCGATCTATTATGATATATGTGTTGGTCAGTTTGTCTGCTTGACAATCCCATTTTGCAGCAATACAATTGAAGTGAGATGAACAAACAGAGAAATGTATCTTTTAAGATAAAACAGATGTTGACAAAGTTTCCTTTTGGGGACATAAAGTGAAATTGGGAAAAATCTGAAGTTGGAAAAAAGGTAATGAATTGCAATATAGCGCAGAATATTGCAATATTTTTGAAATCGCAATAATATTGTATCGTGACATAAGTATCGTGATAATATCGTATCGTTAGGCCTCTGGTGATTCCCACCCCTATGTGTCAGTGGTGTGTGTGCATTCATACATGTACAGTATGATTATATACCTCTCCACCCCGATGTGGATCTTGCCTGCATGCATTCCGTGGAAGAAGCCCTGCATGAGCGTAGCCCACTGCAGAGAGAAGGCAGCGATCAGGAAGTTGAAGCCCACGCTGCTGAAGCCATAGCGCTGCAGGAAGGTCATAAGGAAGCCAAAACCGATGAAGATCATCACATGCACATCCTGGAAACCTGCACAACGTAGAGAACACCAACTGAGAATATGGAGTTCCTAAGTCAGAGGGACCAATTCTTTGTTAGTTGTGTTTGTTTCATGTAGTGAAGAGGCAAAATGGACCCAGAAGGCCCAAAAGTATGTTGACCAAAAACATGAAATAAAAAGTAGGGTGAAAAACGAATTACACAAGTGGAGGTCCACAAGGCTCAATTATAGGCCCACTACTATGAAGTACTTTGAAGCAGCAAATCCTCTCATTTGAGAAGCAGATAATATCAAAATTGCCGATACATTTTCTGTTGATCAACTAATTGATTCCTCGACTTACCGTTACACCTCTAAATCGACTAGGATGTAAATTCCCATTTACTTGGAAATAAACGTGTAAAATTCGATCAACGGCTATTCACAATTGTAAAGTAGAAGGGCACTCAGAGCGCCGACTTCCACCAAGGCCTTCCCTATCTCGCAATGTTAACATTTTGACTTGAGATGGCGTTGACATGAAAACAAATTTTTCGGATTATTCTGACACCACTTAAGCACAAATGCCCTAATCAGGCAATTTTCATGAAAGCAAAAAATATTGTATCAGCCCAGTGATTCAGATCCGCTCCAAGATTTTAACCTTGAAGAGTTATTGTATAAGAATTATTAAAGATGAAAAATAAATGTAAACCAACTCATTGGACGACCTTAACATTTCCTTTGATACTTTTACAATGAAAAGCCTTGTGGAAAAGTGCCAAGAGCACTTCAGTGAGAATACCAGTCATTTAGATTGACCTCATATCTGCTCTTCAAAACACCTCTATCAACAAAACACCAGATTACTGCCAACAACCGAGTCACTTGAGGGCTTTGTCATTGAAAATTGTCTGAATGAGCGCAGTTACATAAACTTTAGTCAAAGGGGACTTCAGGTTGAGCTTTGACTCAGGCCTGCACAGCAGTCTTCCTTACTGATATTCATGTTTAGAAACTCATTACTTACAGAAATTATCATCCGAGTCTATTGCCAAAATAGAGCTGGTCCACCATGTGAATGACTGGATAATGAACTCTCTCATCGCAAACACTTCCACCCTCATTGTCTTGGGTTAGAACAGTTTGTGAGCACTGCTTTCTAAACGCTCCTTTTTTGTCCCAAACTTCCACAAACAATATTGCACTGTGCCGTGGCTGCTGTCACCATGGTGACCGTTCATTGGCATGGCCGGCCGGAGGTGTTGCCAGTGTCCCCATTGGGATTTTGGCCCAGATACATGCACTGATATCCCTTTCACACCATCAGTTAGGTTATTAAAAAAGTCACATATGAAGATATCTTTGAGTAAACCGGCTAAGATAAAATGTAACACAATTTGAAACCAATTAAATGGTTTAAAAAAAAACAACCCCCTCCGAAAAACATTCCCATAGGTCGTTTGTTTAATTGGCAATTACGTCTCATATGAACGGTTAAAGTGGCAGCGCCCTCTAGTGGCCTCTGATAATTATTGCGGGAGCAAAGCAGGAAGGAAAGTTATGAAATTTGTGTCCTGGATTTGTGTTCCGTTTAAAAATAAAATTAATGGAGAGTTTTGTTTTTACTTCATTAAATAAATGGAACAAGCATAGATACGTCACATTCTGTGCCATGTGCGCAATCAGAAATTAAATAAATCTAACAGGTAATTTTAACCCTATCGACGATCTTATAACCCTGAATTTTGATCTAATTTTGAACTACCCCATAGTCCAATAAGACTGTCCTCCCCTGGAAAACACTCCCACACGTTGTGTGACCTCTGTTTTACTTCAGGTGATCTGCTGCACATGAGGGAGACTTGGGAGGCATATTTCCAGTTGACATATCATCCTTATCTCACAGGAACATATAGGACACACAATGCATTGAAACCACCAACACACGGTGGATTTACAAACTGCCCGATAACCCGGAGAGTGTGAACTTGCCTGTTTATTGTAGTTTATTCCAAGCGTGCAGTAAGGGATGGAGGATGGAGGTTGTGTAAACAGCACTGAAACATGAAGGTGAACTTCTGTGTCAGCTCTGGTGACAGTTAGGGGGTCAGATTACAGATTGTCTGAAGCCATTGACCTACCAACTTCCAGTACGGTTCTCATCTTTTGACCGGGCAGATAAGGACTTCAGGTCTGTCAGGAGTAACGGCAGAAGTGTGGTTTGTTTTATAGGAAACGGGCTGAAGTGGACAGTTGGGTAAAATATTGGACTTTAACACAACTGCAGGCCTGTGTTTTACCAACTATCAATATTGGTTGCTTTTGATCCTGACCATGGTCTAACTAACCTTGACATTAGTTTAGTTGCCTAAAAGCGGATTTATGGTTGTATGGAGGCTCTACGCAGAGCTTATGCCACAACCTACATAAGTGGGCTGAAGTTTAGGCTTGTGCGCCGATGTCTGCGCCGTTCTAGCATACCTCTTTAAGAGAATGGCAGGGCCGGCTGTATGCTGGGGAGTGTGTGGTAGAGCAAGTGAGAGAGGGACGGGGATTAGTTTTGGAGCGATTAACGATTCTGGGGGCATAGACTGAGCAACAAAGGGTCTCCCCTAGGAAAAGTTAACCCTTTCCTTGATTTCATGTTTATGAAGAATGAGAACCAGGAAATTAGTGGGAAACACGCACACACACTTCAGTAGTCTAGTATCTACAAATCAGGTCATGCATGCAGGTTTGTGAACCTGAATTTCTAGTTTCCGGGCTCCTACAGAGTTTCTAGCTGCCATAACACGCATGACTGACACAATGTGTGTCAGTATGAGTCGTGTCTCCGTGCCAATGTCAGATGACATTCTTATGTTGGTTTTAGAAATGGCTACTTCCGCTCTTTTGTGGAATTTTAATTGCACTTTTGTAAAATAGTTATAAACATAAATTACCAACATCCACTTCCCACATGGTCTTAAACATTTAGAAAAAATAAATATTTTGTGAAGGATTTGAATCACTGTGTGCATCTTTTATTCATTCCCTTATTGTTCCCCAGTAATGTCTAGATTGATTCTTCATTTTAATGCATCTAAAATCTTTTCAACCCGAGAAAAAATTAATCTGAAAATGATGAAAACCAAACACTCGTGATCGGATTGTTGTGTTTTGTCAGCCTGCAAAACCGTGCCGGGTGTTGAGCCTGACGGTTGAACGCTTTACGTCCAGGTGAACGGTTCAGTTAGTGACAGTTAGCTGCCTGCAGGGCAAAGGGTTGCAGGTTGGAGATTTAAACAATGTTAAGAAGAGGACATCTGTCTCTCGCTCTCTAGATTCTCCACATTGTCTGCTCTGTCCCGGGACACCATCCCAAACACCTGAGAGAGAGGCACCCAGATAACGTCTGACAGTGTCTGACCCGTTAGGACACATCCCCCACCAACCCTCAGTCATGTCCCCTAACTCTAAGGTTGACTTGTTAAGGTGGAACTGTGAGGAGAGGAGAGGCTCAGTGAATTGCAGAACAAAATGTTCTGTTACAACTGTAACAAACAGAAATGTTAAAAAAAAAAAATACAAAAAAAAGCAGTGGTTGGTGTTTAATATTTTTCATTCAAAATAGTTCATTATTTTTTTGTTTTTACTTAATTTATGTGGCATTATGTTTTTCAAATAGCATTTTATGTTGTATGATTAGATGACTATCCACACTTTTAAGGGTTTAATGAAGTCTGGAATCCAAAATTAAAGTTCACACTACACTGCTATATATTCACTGTGGGCAGAACATGCAGCCTTGTATTGATTGGTTAAGATTAGCCAATGCTATCGATGCTAGTCATGGACAGATTATGAGACAATGGGGCCCTGAAGCCGCCTCTCCTATATCTCCTAGGCCTGTGCAGCCCATTCAGTAATCCATTCATGTCAATGTGGAGAAACAACTTTGTGTGCACACAAGTTTTAATGGAGAGAAAAAAATATTTTATTAAATAAAGGTGTAATGAGCATTTTACCGCCTGTAATCAGTGCCCAATGTTGGCCCTCTAGCATGTGAGGGAATAAAGCTTTTTTTCCTACACCATCAATCCATAAAAATTGTGAAATTAACGATCAGTGGATCTTCCTCCATGGGACGGCAGCGGACTGGAAGTCATCTCTAGAAAATGTTCACTCAGAAAGAATGGGGCGCGTCCCAATTAGGGAAACCAGAGAGCTCAGCAGCTTCTCATCGTTTTACACAGAATACAACATCCCCCAACAAGTTCACAAAAACTTATATCTTGAATATGTAAATGAGTTGGGGCATGTATGCATGCAAGAATGGCATACTTACAGTAAAAAGATCACAGAGGGAGCGTGTAAGAGAGGAAATAATCATGTTAGTGCTACAGAAGTTAGGCATTATAAGACAAAAGCTGTTTGGAAATTACAGTAAAATGTGAATATTCTTAAATGCTAAAAAAAGTACACAGGAAAAGGTTCCTGCCAAAAAGACAAAACTGACTAGTATTTGGTTCTACTGCTTAAGATTGCCAAAAATTCAAGCTTCAGGTGGAACCCCTCCCAGATTCAACAACTTTAAGTTGTTTTTTCTTTTAAATCACAACTTAAATCATGATCATGATGTTGGGATTATATTTAAAGACTATGACCATTATTGTTTAAAATCGTGGCTTTTGCACTATAGGCTAAAAGCTGCATTATCAACAGAAACTAAAAAGAAACTAAAAAAAGAGAAAGAAAATGTTGACTTTCCAAGATGTACTTAAACATTTCTTGGCTTGGTTATGATCCTCTGTTCCTAAAAAGGTATAGAGATGGAACGGCATCAGGGGGATTGTAATCAATGTCTTTTCTCCAACAAAAAAAAAAAAAAAACAATCAACTAAAGGACACATTGATAGATTAGTTGTACTGTAATTAGTTAAATGCCTTTAGTATATTCCAAGAAAATGCAATGTGCTTGAAGCACTTTAATACCCTGATCTGAAAATCTGCAACATTTCTGTTTTATTAAAGCAACCATTCCCATCAATGCTACTGCAGATGAAACCTTACATTTCAGGGTTGTTAAAAATTCATATTAAGACACAGATTGGGAATCAAAGCATCCTGACCCCTGAACCTCGCCGACACATCTGACCCTGCACCTCTAGACGTCTACTCACTTGGGTAGCGGTAGTAGAAGTCGTTTTCATAGTTAGAGTGGACCTTGGACTCGGGGTGGCCATTGTGCTCAGAGTGGCTCTTGTTCCCATGGTCAAGCTTGTCGTGCCACTCCCTGGCGTCCACCTCATCGTTGTACTGCACCAGAACACCAAAGAGGATGATGAGGATGATCTGCAGGATGAAGCAGATGATCGGCAGCTTCAGCCGCATGTTGGTCTCCGCGCCCGTCATGTTTTCCTCCCCGTTGAGCCGAGGAGAGGCTGGCTGAGGCTCGACCTTGAGGGACGAAAGGGGAATAAAGGATCCAGCACAGAGAAGTTAGACACTGTCTGTCTGTGTCTCTCTCACACACACACACACACCCCGGGATGTCCTCGGTGCAGAGACAGGAGGCTGGTGTGTGTGAGTGTGGAACAAGCTCAGACACACACAGAGCTGGTCTTACATTTGTTTTTGTTGGGTCACACCTACTGTAATAGACCTGCCTCCCCCATGAATAATGCAGGGACACTTTTAGGCCCTCCCCACTGCTACACAACATAAGGTGGACTAGTGTAAAGTGCTTTAGCTCACCTTATAAATAAATATAATCCATCACTGTGAGTGATCTCAGGATTCTTTTTCATAGTATGCACAAAAACCGCCCAGTGCCCACCAATTTACTGCACTAGTAATCAGCTGTTCTTATAATATTTAGTGTATGAGAGTGCTAGCATATTCTTATCATATCATAATGGCCAGGTCATGAAAATATTTTACTGAAGAGTTTTGAGAGAGAGAAAGGTGAATGCGCTCTGAGCAGACAGCTGTCAGCGAGCCTGTACGGAGACATGAACAACCTGTGTGCCATGTAAACATATCCCGAATAAGATCAAAACGGGATAAGCCACATAACCGCAATATTCATGCCCATCACAACACACATGATTCAAACAATTGCATGCTGGCTTCGTCAGTCATACAAATGAACATTGGGATTAATAGTGGATGGGTTGTTGGTGAAATAACATAATTGAGAAAGTTAGTACTGTGCAGACAGAGCAGAACGGAGCTGCAGTCCGCTGCTGCTTCTGTGCGCATTTACGCATCATTAGATGCGTTGCACGTGTCCTAGAAAACTAATTGTAAGCACAGTGCGTAGAGTACAGGATTACGGCTGCCTGAATGCATGGCCACACAGCCAGCTTAAAATAGTAGTCACCTCTTGCACTCACATTTTCTTTGCTTATTTTTTTTTCCCTCAGGATTGGTGGGTTTCATTTCTCAGACGCGTTGTACACACACATGCTGTCCTTTCAAACATGCATTACCTAAATACAATTTAAAGGAGACGTGGTTTTTGTTTCACATGCATATATTTTTATTTAGTTGCAGCACGCACATTAAGTTACTTTTGTTATGTCAGTTTGCTTCTTATAACTGTGATTTCTTTAGAGCTCACCATTTTGAGGGTCCGTAGTTAGAGAGAGTTCCAAAGTTGGCTGAGAAAAACAGAGGCAGCAGGAGAAAGAGCTGCTTTATAGGTGAGTTGGCCTAATTGGACACTACCACTACTCTCCGTGTCATGGGTGAGCTTTATTCTTTCTTTGGAGTATTTTTCTACTTGATTAATGTTATATTAAGTCATTCTGTTTTGGTTAATGTTGAGTAAGGTTTGTAATTTCTGGAATAGGTGTTTGTTTTGTTATGATTGTTATTTGTAGTTAAATTAGTACTAGTTCTATTGTTAGTTTACTCTTTTGTGTTCAACCTGGTATACATGTCCCCTTTGTTTCAGGTCATGTCACGTCACGTTCAATTTCAAACTGGTGTTCACCGTTTGCCACGGTGTGCAACTGCTTTCATGTGTTTTCTCTCGTTTGGTGTGTGTGTCTCTTGTTTATTGGATGTGTACCAGGTGATACCCAATCAGCAGAGACGTGCATGTAAACTCTTGGTAATAAAATGGCAGCGCGCTTGCGCACAAAACAGGAGGCTCGTTCGAGATGAACTGCGCCTCGCCTGTCAAGTAGACGAGAGCAGGCGGCAGCAGCGGGGGCAGCATTTAGTCTCTCTGACTTCTAAACGTAACTATCGGCCTCACAACATGTGTTCTGTTCAGAATAAGCCTTTAAATCACACAAATAGCAGTTAAAATCCCTCCGATTAAAAATCAATAAAAAAGTTTATATAAAACGTCATCATGTTGAGTCGATTCTGAACCAATCAGCTGTTCGATCCGCTGAGAGGCCGGCGTTTCCCAGCATGCCCTGGGTCCGCCTGCATCCGCCTGGCTCTTGCAGTTGGTGAAAAGCAACTGCGCTGCCTGCGTCTCAGAACTGCGGCCGCCTTGGTCTCGTGAGATTATCGTTGCCCACGTGTGCATGACGTCTGAGCAAGTCGGGATCAAGTCGGACAAGAATCTAACCGGCATGCATTGGGCGGCGATCGCCGGTGATCGATTCAGCGCAGATCTGGCTCATCTCGAACGAGCCTAGTGTGTTTAATGCACCTGCGCTTCGGTTAAAACAAAAAACGCGTTGCTACGTTTTGTCGGGGCTGAACGTGGCCCTGTTAATTGCTTTAATTGAGTTCTGTTTAGTTGACCTCTTTTTTTTTTGGGCCCAGAACTTTGTTTTTGGTGTTTAATTTAGTTATTTTTGGCTAAATAAAACCCTCCTTTTCAAAACCTACCTGTGACTCCATGTACCTTCCTGCTTGGTCCCTCACAATGTGATAGGAAATTTTTTTTGGTACAACCCATTCTCATGAACGAGTCCGTATGAAATAATACAAAAATGTATGCAGACCAAAACGTATCATACCCTACGAAACTAGGAGAGTGCCGGCTACAGTGGCTGGCTACGAGCTCCATGACGCCGAGCGGCAGTTGCTAGTTGTTTAAGCCGCTACAGAGCTCCGCAACACCGGACGGTCCTCCGGCGTATCAGCGGTAGTTGTGGTTCAGTTAACCCAAGAAAAGGTGACTGTGAGCTGGGTACAGAGCACCGCCAGCTGCCGGTTGTTTCGGCAGAAATTACCGTTAATGTTAGGCGACAAAATGTGAGCATTATGCTGCGATGAAAGTTAAGTTTAGGCACCAAACTGACTAGTTAATTTTAGAAAAAAGGTTCTTGGTTTGGATTAAAACAGTACCAAGGAACATGCATTTCTTGGGTTAAAGTCATTTATTTTCGCTGGGAAGCGAACTCTGCTCCACGGCTTAAAAACACTCCATTTTATGACCCATCCACCCAGACCTCCTGTGCTGTCCTATGCAGCCAGCTGCATTCTTATACAGCAGTTAAATTGGTGCAACAGCAACAACAAAATCGAGGACTGCTTACATATTGCAGTGCTTAACTTTTTGTAGCTTTTTGAATGTATGGTTCACTCAAACAGCATTGGATTGTCGTGGAATTGTGTGGTTAATTTACGCACTACTCATACGGGTGGTGGTGGCACAGTGGATATGACACATACCGTAGGGGTGGGAGACCAGGGTTCGAATCCCACTACGATACATCCACCAATGTGTCCCTGAGCAAGACACTCAACCCCTAGTTGCTCCAGAGGCGTGCAACCTCTGATATGTAACAATTGTAAGTCGCTTCAGATAAAAGCGTCTGCTAAATGACATGTAATGTAATACTCACATAACGGTTGGTCTTCTGGTGATTAACTTTGGCTACTTTTAACCCTTTGCCTCTTTGCAATTGTGTAGCTAAAGTGTTCAAAGACACTGATTAGCCACAGGAAGTGAAAACATTTTCTGCAACAACATTTTTGTTATTGAAAGCTTTACGCCAGCATAAGATGAACCTTAGGTATCCGTGGTGCAACCAAACATCGACACAGCTTTATTATCAAATTAACAACTTTTAAAGGTCCACTGTGTAGGAATTTCCCCCATCTAGCGCTGAGATCATATATCGCAATCAACTCTCTGACACCACGCAGTTCAAAATACATATTACAGCTACGGTAGCCTTCACACTTTTTCTGTTGATGCCGGTCTCTTGCTCTTTTCAATATCCTTTTTGTTTTTCTGGGCGAAGAAGAAGAAGACTCCTGTTCCTTAAATTTGGATTTTGAATACACGTGGTCCTCCGTGTTTCCTTCTTCAAACTAGCCACGGCCGGGAAGCTACGTTACCCATTAGCAGCGTTAGCAGCACCTCGGAGTTTATCATGTAACAGCGAAGACGCGAAAGGCGGAGCAGTATGTCCTGTATGTCCCTTACCGGCTAACGTATTTCAAGATGGAGCATGAATATGGAGCGTCTACTTGTAGAAATATATTGGGTTTAGAATAAGAATGTCCCGTAGCCTGGGATGGCCTCGCTGTCTCCTCCTGTCTGGCATGCGTAAGATAAGACGGGTTCAAATTTAGTGGAGCAAAAGTGCTCCTGATTTGTTTAATAAACATTTGGAACAGAATGCACCTACTGAAATCTCTTAAAGGAATGAGAGCGATCCCAAGGCTAGCGCGCAACTTCTCTATCTTCTCGGAGACAGAAACTCTGAGTGATATCCAACCAATTGGCGGCCCAGACGCAATGGCGGGAGGAGGAACCTGAAGATGAATAAAAGAATAGGAAAAAGGAAGGTCCGGGGTCAGACCAGGAGAGACTTTGTTGATGGCTAGGGAGAGAAAGTCTCGAAGGAGCGGCTGATCCATATGCATATGAAATATCTGTTTGCAATATAATTTTACTGAAGATTGTTATAATTTAACTCAACGAATCCTGAGTATTCATTTCCTGGTCTGCCTTTCAACGAACACAATATTTAAAGGGGAAACTTTGACAAGTGACCGGTGGTTCTTAAAAGACTCTGGCTTTTTGAGCCAGAGTAGAATCGGACGCTTTTTTTCCTACAGCGAAGACGCGAAAGGCGAAGCAGTACGTCCTGTATGTCCCTCACCGGCTAACGTATTTCAAGATGGAGCATGAATATGGAGCGTCTACCCCAGTTCACGTGAATGCAAATGTAAAATTTCAAGCCAAAAGGAATACTTGGAATTGATGGTGGTGGTAAATATTCATGAAAAAGGACAAGTTGGTGAACGGGCAACACTGATTTTGATAATGAACAACTAAACACGTTACGCAATGGACCTTTAAGGTATCGTTTTGTGTGGAATTGGCACGCTAACCTATGAGAGAAGTTACGTATAGGTGGAGCTACGGGCAACTATTTATTACCTGCAGTGAGATAACGTTGACACTGATGCCGTTAACCTCGGAACTCGGAAGCCGGAGCTGGGAATGACATCACACCCGAGTTGAATGCGTTCCATTTACAAGTCGGATTTTTCATTGTGGAGTATTAGCTCTAGCCAGGTTAGCCATTGTTAGCAATGCATTACACTGTTATTTGTGCATACAAACAGGGTAACAACATGTCCACAGATAGAAGCTAGACAGGACTGTGTGTACAACTGATTTAGTGAGACACAAATAAGACAGAAGTGCTAATAACTAGAGATGGCCCGATACCACTTTTTTGATTCCCGATACCGATTCCGATACCTGAACTTGCGTATCGGCCGATACAGAGTACCGATCCGATACCAGAGTGTCATATATTTCATTATGTTTTAACAGCTGTATACTACTATCCCTGTATGGATGTGATATGATTTCTATCTCTGTTGTCTGTCTGGCTCAGGTTAAACTCTTTGTGAAACATGAACAAACACAAACAATGAATGCCACAGAACTTTCTTTTATTCTCCAGTTTGACAGTCAGTTATAACGGAAAAAGAACATAAATAAACTACTTTAACGTAGATTTTCTTCAGGGCTTTATTACGTGGTATCGGATTGGTGCATAAACTCCAGTACTTCCCAATACCGATACCAGCGTTTTAGGCAGTATCGGAGAACATCTCTACTAATAACGTACGTAATGTACGTTACTACAGCTTTTACAACTGTTGATGCACGGGGCAGCCATGTTGGATTTCGAGCCTGGGGTACTCAGAGGTTGTTTGACTTCCCAACTCGGAAATCCTAGTTTAGGGGGCGTTTCCGACCTCTGCGTACAAATGGAACGCAATATGATTTAGCACTTTCTGCACATTCTGTTTCACGATAAACGCAAAAGCAGTAATGAGCCAGACCACAGGAGACTGTTGACAACGCTAGCGTGGTCGGGTCATAAATACTGACTTGATGAATATTAAAGAACACTGCGAGGACACAGATGACATTTTTACTTTAGTACAAAAAACAATCTGCAGGCGCTTCAGAGAGCCAAAGTCCGGAAGACAAGTTTGACATTTTCTTGTTCCAAGCTCACAATGTCTTGTAGATCTCTCTCGTATGCGAGTGAGTTATTTTTATATTTCTAAGAGCTGCAGCCACAGTTTGATCATGGCTAAACATACAAAGAACGTCATCAACAAAAACAGTACACACTGGCCAAGAAATATGACACCTAATGCAACCTTGTGGTTCTTTGATGCGCTTTTAATCGTTTTTTTGGATAACAACAGAGTTTTACAGCACATAAGGCTACAAAGTGTGAAGATACATTTATTGTTGGTTATTATCGGTCTTTTCTGGGAATGTATTGATTGTAATAAAATGATAGAATAACGGCTGCGGTATCCTTTACGCATTACTTGCTGGGCCTCAGTAAGCTGTTTACTCAACCATAATAGCATAGACCATTTACTCTGACTTCTACAGTCACAATACAGAAAGGATGCGGGCGTGGAGGAGCCTTTGGTGATTAGGAGAGGACTGATTTAGATATTATAAGCTCACTAGAGTACAGGCTGGGGCTGGAGTTAAAGAACGGGATACATACTGTATATGTGTTTCTTTCTCTTCCTTCTGGAAAGTTTGAAAAGAGATGTCACTTACACCTGTATCTGAGTCCTCAATCAGCAGACAGTCTTTTTTTTTTAGAAAGGTGAAAGAACTGACTGGCAGCAGGAATGTTGTTATGATTTTGGGGAATTTAAACTATTAATGCATGAGACCACAGGTGTCAAAGACAAGTCATGAACTCCGCAGTGACAGAAAACGAGCCTGTCTGTCTTCTCAGCATCCTGCTTCACTATGTCATGTGACAAACTCTGAGCATATCGCTTTTAATAAAGGATAAATCTATGTTCTATATTGTTCAAATTGCCAACTGTTCCCTTGAAAACACCAAAATCAACAGTGAATGTATCTCCTTAAAGGTATTATGTGTATTAAAGCATGATATATCTTCCTCTGTGCCATAAAAACACATACATGAGCCACAACGTTGCACCAAAGAGTACCAAATGTGGATTTATCCGATAAAAATTACCAGCTGTGTTAGAAAATTACCAAGACTATTACAAATTAAACCATATATATATACTAACTGTTTTGTATTTGTTCACAATAAGAAAAATATTATAATGATGCCAGACTTGTCCTTCTGCCTCGGCTCACATTTATTTTGTTATATATATATTTTAAGTTTAATCTTATCATTGCTATTTTGATATCATTTTAATGGCATTTAGTTCTTCAGAATGTGTTTTATTGTACATTAAACATGTCATCCTGTTGACTAATGATGCAACAAAAGAAATTATTATTATTATTATTATTACCACATCATCTTCTTTGAAGGAATCAAATCACAGATTACCAGGACCAGAAGCTTAAAATCGTCAGTCAATCTTACAGTGCATGTGTCTACTTGTCATAAACCATACAATAGTCTATTTGTACAACATGAAGTATAATAACAGGTTTGGCTTTAATTCTAATCCTGAGAGAGAATGATTCATGCAGGTGTAGTCTCATTTTTTGGGAGAAGCCCATTAGTTTATGTCACATTTTTAGATTGATAATTCACAGTAATCTAAAATTCCAAGCCTTAAGGACCTCTCTCGTCTTCATAGATGCCGACAAGTCTCATCTTGTCATTCCTCATCGCTTTATCTCGGCAGTTAGAGTTACAGGTTTCACTTTAATGAACAGCCTGAGGTTCACACACTGAACCATATGAACTTTTTCTCAGGAAAAAAGTCTCCCAGGGAAAACAGATTAACACAATGACCTTTGACCCCTCAGTTTGTTTCGCTTCAGCGCGGGGATTGACTGTAAAACATGGAATGTCTTGTGGGAAAGTATTTTGGAAACAGGGTAGAAGACTCGCAATCATGTTAGCAATCAAACAGGGCATCGCCATCACGGACAACACATTCTCATTCTCACTCCCAGCGCGTCAAAAAGCGAAGCTTGGTCAGGTGCCTTTGGCATTTGTAACTGACGCAAAAAGTCTCCTTTAGCGTCTAGCCCTTTGGCTTCGTATTTAGACGTGCTTGGTCGGGACTCTTTGCATCACTTTTTGACGCTCTGGGTCGGGACGTACGTTTAACTGACACGCGGCACAAGAACGCGCTAGGCTTTACGAAAAGATCGTGGGTGGGGGACATGAACCCGGGTCTCCTGGGTGAGACCTGTGTTGTTTGACCCATCCACCACCCCAACTTGCCTCCTTACGCAGGTTTCCCTTCTTTCATACTACTATCTACCGTTGTTGCTCTTAATACTACGTTATCTAAAGTCCCTGACACTCCAAGGCGACCTTCGGCCGTCGGTCCAAGTTGGGTGCCGCCTTAGTTTATGCGGTGTGTCCTGCACCGTCGCCACGCATCAACCTTCGTCGCCACGCGTCTGCCGGCGCCGGCCGTCAGCGGTATTCTGTGTGGTGTGTTCCAGTGCTAATTTTTGACCAAGACAAAGGCGACGAAGTCCGATGTGAGGCGACGCCAAAGTCAGCCTTCGACGCCACTAGTTCCTGGCCGTCGGATTGGCGTGTCAAGGCCTTTACAGATACCAAAGGATGATTTATGCGTGGGTATCCAACACTAAGAGCCACTGACCAAGTGCCTGTATTTTACGACTTGGGAGGGAGAGCGGGTTGTCATGGAGGTCCACTGGGAAGCTGGCAGAGGTGAAAATAACACCAAGTCCTCCAAACCAGACGGCGATACCGGTCGTTTGTTCTTACACTTTAATACGACCCTCAGGAGTGTTTCCTGAATTAGCGCCCCTAGTGGTGGCAGGAAATACCTCCTCATGTCTAAACCAGAGAACGTAACGGTTGCAGTTTTAAAGACACCGTTAACCTCGTGAAACGATCTCAGTTTGTTACAGTAGGTTTAGGCACAACTACTGCGTTAAGTTTAGGAAATGGTCGTGGTTTTGGTTAAAATCAGATGCTATTTTCCTGGCGGTTACGCATGTGACATAGAACGTGTGTTTGTTCCGTAAAGTTAAAAAAAAAAACTCACCGTTTGCTTTTTCAATTTTTCAAACGTGACTCAAAGCCGGGGTCCTGGGTGACAGTCCTGTTTGTTTGACCACCACCCCAGCCTACCTCTTTATGCAGAAACGCTGCCACTACAAACGTAAATATAAGTCATAATTTCTGCTGAAATAAACGATTCATGTGGGTATTTATTGGGGGGGGGGAAGACAGCCTAGTAAATGAATGTAATCTGAACCAAACATAGACACAGAAAATGATTGTGATTGTGATTGTGTCAGTTATTTTGTTTCCAAATGTTGGCAACCATACACTGACTCATGCTCGCTTTGTAATCTTTTTTTCCCCTGTGCAGTCTGGCAACTTCATTGGAAATGATCGTTCCGTTCCCCTGTCAGATGACTTTGTGATGCCCTGGTGTGATTCCAGAGGCGATAGGTTTTTATTGTTGGCTGTCGGAGAGATGCCAAGACTCGCTGTCATTCCAGAGTTTACTCAGCGGTAGATACTCGTGACAGCGCCTGAAGTCTGGTCGAGTCTCTTGATAGTAAAAACACAAAGTCTCTCAGTGTCATGTGAAATGTCATTTTGACATTCATGTCAGATTGTAGATATTACTTAACAATTCCTCAAATACTTTTAATTGCACCGTAAGATTGCAACAATGATATCCCTGTACTCTGTGTTAGTCAGCTCCATTAAGCTAAAGGTTCAAATCTCTTTAACCAAGAAAATGTTTTCAATTACTCTGCTCTTTCCATTTTTCAAAACGTGTGACTTACGTTTTCTAAAAGTTTTAAGAAATGAAAAAATATGCAAAATCAAATGGATGAATGCACTTAACATCCGACTAATGTGCACCAATGAGGAATTCCAGTAAGCTTAACATATTTTTATATAAAGATTATACAGTGTTGAAAACAACAGTCATAGTTAAGAAATATATCCACATATCTCTGTCATAAATCAAAACAAATCTGTTGTAAATTCCAGCTGCTCAGTTAGATTAAATTGTCCATGTCAAAATCTGTTTATTTTCCACTGGATTAAGCAGCTAACTGACAGTATTACAGAAACAACATTCAATATCACAGCAGTAGAAAAAAAGAGTTGGGGAACAGGCACAAATATAATGCCTGTGCTATGATAATGATATAATATAATGGAGGTAATTCAGTATTTGTAAGCACCTCGAAGCCAAAACACAGCTGCTAGCCTGCTGCTAACATTCTTAATTTAACTTGTTAGCATTAAAACATTCGGTAATTGGAATGAAACCCAAAGTGCAGCTAAGGCTGATGGGTATTTGGTCAAAAAACTGTTCTGGATTGGACAAATTAAATGTGCGGCTTGATGGTGGCGCTAGAGCTAAAGTCAGGGATAACCGAAGCTATTGATTTGGGGGACACACACATGAATGTGCAACTCAAGTTTTGTTGAGACATTTCAATAAAAAACCTAAATTTCAAGCTCAAGATGGTGCTAGAGGAAAAGTCAGAGAATCACCAAAGTCAGTAGGCTTCATCCTCAGGGAACCATGAAAGA
This sequence comes from Perca flavescens, assembly GCF_004354835.1. Lineage (NCBI taxonomy): Eukaryota > Metazoa > Chordata > Actinopteri > Perciformes > Percidae > Perca > Perca flavescens. The sequence goes on along the minus strand of NC_041336.1, from coordinate 6,571,666 downwards.
AAACATAAAATTTCACGGCGATCCATCCAAACGTTGTTGAGCTATTTCCGTCTCGGATCACCTTGGGAAATACGACACATTGCTACGGATTAAGGCAGTTAAATGTTTAGCTCCAACATTAAAGTGCTTCTCACATCCTATTTCATCAGTGAAAATAATCCAATAATGTAATATGTATATTATATAATATAATGTACCAAATGGCAAATGCCAGTTAGTCTGGAAGTGGAACAGTTAATTTTTTTCATTTCCATGGGGCGTTATCAGCGGCCGTAGCCCAAAATGCCTCTGGATGCGACTGGAGAGAACTACAACTAATCAGAGAGCTGAGCAACGAACAAAAGTAAACAGACCACAGCGTGCAGAGATGAGCGGTGATGGTGTAGCATCAACATGTCTTTGAACAAGAGAGAGAATTTGAAAATAGTACTTCAACCGAAAATCTTGTTTCGAAAATGCCTCAATGGCGCTCTTATTAACTAAGATAGCTAAAATAGTGGCCCCCAAACACCATCTTGCATAGGGCCCGCCAAAAGCCACAGTTGTGATTCGGGTCTGTTTCGGCTGGAGATGTGTCTGAACAGGAGGGGGGACCAGACATATCTGCCAGAGCAACAACAAAAAAAACACAAGCTTGCAGAATTGTCTGGTTCCCAGACTTTAAAACTCCGATGGGAACTCTGATTTATTTTGTTTGAGCATGGTTGTGTCACCTGAGTCTCATTTGGGAAGCTCTTATGTGCGTGCCACAGTTGTTTTTTTTGGCTGTGGAAATGGATGCTTCTTGTCACTCGATCAGTGCAGGCTGGCTCCAGGGCCTCACTGATAACACAATCGTCCAATCAGAGGCGAGGCGGGAAGGCATCAGTAGTAACACCATGGAGGCTACAAGTGGGCTTGGCACCAGATGAAACGAGATAAACGCAAGACCAAGCCTGCCTGTTATGTCACAGAGATAACATACATTCGGAAGGTGAGACAGGTATTTCACACTTAACTTGCTAATGCACAGAGGAGCTATTATACTATACTGTGGGGGCCTTTTGGGGGCCTGCACGCTCAATTTAAACATGTGTATGTGTGCAATGCAAAAACATCTTTCTTAGGAAGTTATTTTATCCATAGGTACATGATACTTTCTCTAAAAGCAATTGATTTCATTTCACATACGTTTCTCATTTTAACAAATTCCTTTTGAGGTTTTGTGTTGTGGTGTTGTGTTGGGCAGCCGTAATCCTGTACACGCCGTGGGTAAATTTTTGGTTTTTCTCTTGTGGTTGGTGTTGCCAGGGTTGGATTTTACCGGTGAGTGAGAGCGGTGTTTTCTGTGAGACATTGTGACACATCTGTTAGTTTTCTTGGCACAGTTTTAAGTAGTTTAATAAACCGGTTTTGTTGCAAGCTGTTCTAATGAGAGAGCAGGTTGGGGTGGATGGCCGAGTCTTAAAACACAGGGCTTTGAAGCACGGGAGCAGAGTTTGCGTCACAAAAAGAAGTCAAGGTCAAAACACAAGACTTTCACCCAGAAAATGGGTGTTTGTGTCCCTGGAATACTACTTAAGGGGACCAGTGTTTCAACCCAAACCGCAGTCTTTTTTTTCTGATATTAACTAGTAGTTTTGGTGCCTGAACATAAGTGTTGTCACCGCACGACGGTCAACTTTGTCATCACCAAGACCAGAGTGTATCGAGACGAGAACAAGACTTTGAGAGGTTCAGACCAAGTCAAGACCAAGACCAAACCCAACAGCCAGAGCTTCTTCTCCTGTCTGCCGCATTCACTTGTTTTGGGAAGTTTTTTGGGAGTGCGTGTTAAGGGGTGGCGGGGAGAGGGGGTTAACAGTTAACACATGTCAAATTAGAAATGAGTCAGTCAAGTTATTGGTTGCATTTGAAGCACGAGGTTTTAAAACATAAATGAGATAATGCACAGGCAGTTTAGTGATGTCCCTGCAGTCGTTGTCTTGACCGGTCTTGAAATAAAATCCAGAGTCCTCTTTATCCGAGACCGAGACAAGGCAGAGTAAAGAGAGAGACGAGACCTTAAAAAAGCGGACCAAGACCGATCTCGAGTACTACGATCTCAAGGTGGCAGTGGTGGCCTAAAGGTTAGAGAAGCGAGGTCGTCGGTTCAATCCCCAGACCGACAGGATAAAAATCTGGGTGGGGAAAGTGAAAGAACAGTGCTTTGTCCCTCCCTCATTACCACCACTGAGGTGCTCTTGAGCAAGGCCCTTAACCCCAACCGCTCCAGTGGAGCTGCTCAGTGGCAGCTTCCAGGTATGAATGTGGAACTGTGTGAATGTGACAGGTCGTCGTTGCAAATGAGAAGTTATTCTCAATCGACTTACCTGGATAAATAAAGGTTAAAAAAAAACAACACAGCTCACAGTCACCTTTTGTCGGCTAACTAACGACCACTAAACTTCGCTGCCATGTGACTGGTCGGCGGTCGCCGTAATTTCGTAGGATATCATACGATTTGTTATGCATACGCGTTCGTACGCTATCATACGAGCCCGTTCGTGAGAATGCAGTGAACTATGACAAGTCGTTTTGGTGACTAAACTTACCTGTCCTTGTTGCATGGCACCTACCTTTCTTTTTTGTGCATGTGTGTTTCTACTGCATGTGTGTGCACTACTATTTCTAGTCACTGAACCATTTTCTTTAATGTGACTATTATTGCCTCTGTTCATCACACCCCCCACCGGCACCGTCAGACACCGCCTACCAAGAGCCTGGGTCTGTACGAGGCTTTTTCCTGAGAGGGAGTTTCTCCTCGCCACTGTCACACTGAATGCTTGCTCTTGAGGGAATTACTGGAATTGTTGGGTCTTTGTAAATTATAGAGTGACCTACTTTATCTGTAAAGTGTCTTGAGATAACTCCTATAACATTGAATTGAATAGAATATTTGTGGCTTGCTGTGTGTGGTGTATTTGGCCTTCTTTATGACTCTTCTGGGAATATGAGCGACTGTATGAGAGGTTTCTTGTGCATACTAGGAAACGGAACCCTGCCGGCGCCACCACAATGTTGACTTATCTCTCTCCAGTCTCTGCTCTCAGATCTAAATCTACCTGTGTAACGATCACATGGGCCGTTGACAAAACTAGCTCAACTGGTGAGTGGTTACACAGCCTCCAGCTCATCGTTAAATCACTCAATGTTAAGAACATTAGGTCAAATGTTTGCTCTCCTGTTTTCTCATACACACAGAATTTGTAAGGAGGCGGGAAGGTGTGTCTACATAGGTGATCAGGATTTGAATCCTGGATCTACATTCACACTTTATTTATTTTGCAGACGTAAAACTGCCGTACAACGCAAGACAATTAAAAATTAAAGAGGACATATTCTGCTATTCCTTAAGGTTTATAGTAGGTAGTTGGGTGTAGTTGGGTTTCTTTCATTTTCTTCTAGAAACACAAAAAATGTGTCAATTAATCATACTTGTATCTGCTCCACTGTTGTAGAAAAATGCAGAACCTTGTTTAAATGCATAACGAAGGGTCAAAGGTGAAATCCAGTTTGTTTTAGACTACCTAATCTAACATGTTTGAGGTATGCAAAGCTAACAAAGGTACCCGCATTTACCAGCATGAATAGCAGGGGGATAACAGGTAACCCTCGGTCACACAGGGGAGCCTCTCGGAGCTGTCAAGAACAATTAGCTTTCTAAAATGTAAAGAGGGTAAATCCTTCACTATGCACAAAAGACAGGAGAAGGGACATCGGTACGAAGGTCAAGAATGTCCCAAGGGTTAGCGCGTTGAGTGTGGAAATATTCTCAGAAAGTACTTTTACACATGAGGCCGCCTTCATGACCTTGCCGCTTGTCATGCCTTGCGTCAACAGAGTCACGCACCAGTGCACCACGCAAACTGATACTGATAGGGGCTGCAGACAGGCCCGACCTGCGCCCTTATCAGCCATCATTGATGGGAAGGATACCCGGTCATTCCGCACTTCAATAAAAGACAAATGCTGGTAATGGCAATATAGATTTGCTGAAAATAAAGGCGGCTTTGAAGAGATCTTTGGATTAAGAACCTCAACAGGATAAACAAGAATAATCCAAATCAACAAGTGATTCCTAGTCCCGCTCTCTTCTTCGGGGGTGTAACCTAAAACCAAGAACAAATCCATCATCCATCATCCATCAATCCATCATCCATCATCCATCATCCATCAATCCATCATCCATCATCAATCAATCCATCAATCCATCAATCCATCAATCCATCATCCATCAATCCATCATCCATCGGCATCCGTTTATCCAGGGTTGGGTTGCGGGGGCAGCAGCTCCGGCAAGGGACCCCATCCTTCCCTTGCCCGAGCCACATTAACCAGGTCTGACTGGGGGATCCTTAGGCATTTCCAGGCCATTCTGGAGATATAATCTCCTCCATCATCAAATCCATCAATCAAATGAAAATTAAGTGTCAGAGAGCGATGCAGAGCCAACAGAGTTCACCTGCCGGCTGTAATACTTTACGTTACTGAGAGCCTATGACAGCTGAAGAGGCAGTGGGAAAGCAGGAGGGAGGTGAAATCATTCAAACAGAGAGACTGAGTGACAAAAAGCTCAGGAATGACTCGTTTCTTTAAAAGAAAAACGTTATCTGTCAAGGCTTTCAAAGCTTTCCCCATCATTCAGGTTAGGGCTTGATGGTTGGTTTTTTTTGTTTTTAAAGAATTTTTTAGGCCTTTATTCGATAAGACAGCTTTAGACATGAAAGAGGGGAGAGAGAGAGAGGGGGAATGACATGTAGCAAAGGGCTGCAGATTGGAACCAAACCCGAGACTGGGCCTCTTTACATGGACGCATGCTCTACCAGGTGAGCTACCCAGGCGCCCTATTTGCATCATAGGATTGAAGCTATCACATGAGAACACATCCTCATACCTAAAAGATATTACAGGTAGATTACCAAAGACTCCCAAAACGAAACATACAAGTAGTGGCATTTCGATTATGTGACCATTTTATTTAACAGTTTTAAACAGGTAATTAAAGTTGCAAAATGGAACTAGTAATGTACCTGTAATGAACATGACATTCATTACAGTAATATAAAAAAGTTACACACCAAACCTTTAAAATGAGTCACGTAAAACTATTAAAATGAGGATGTAACATGACGTCAC
>NC_041336.1:6239009-6261509 GCF_004354835.1 Perca flavescens | reverse complement strand
TATTTTTTTATGGTGGGAGTTTTTTCATTTACACTTGACTTGAAGGTCTCTACGTAAGAGTGACACGACACGGTCATGAACGTGTCATAACCATTATAAACAAGTCAAGAGACAAGACAATAACGCTTCTTTTAGTAACGGTCATTCTGTTTTTTCATGACAAGTTAGGGTTAGAGTTAGGGTTCATGTGTTCATGACTATGTCATGTGTTCATGACAGTGTCGTGTCACTCTTACGTAGATACCTCCAAGTATAGGTTTGCCGTTTTTTTCTTACGGGATGCGAGGGTCAAAGGAAAGAGGGTATCGTATGCTGTACGGATTTTAAAAACCCAGCTTTTTGTGATATTGGGCTTTAATACGTTTGACTTTTCTTGATTGAGTTCACATTCGGTTTAAAAACCTGATTATATAATCAGGTTAAGGCAATATCCCGGTTTCTCAAACACCATGTAAACGCCTTACGCTGAAAATCGGAGTTCTTATACCCTGGTTAACAGACATAATGGAGATAACTATTAGCCTATTTGTGCATGTATAGGCCTACACCTTAACTCCGGTCAAAGGAAAGAGGGTGTCATTATGCTGTCAGCTGTATGGACTTTCTTGTAGAATATTGTGCTATAATAAAATTGACTTAACTCGATTCAGTGCATTTACATGCAGTTTAAAAACCTGATTATAGTCAGGTTAAGGCAGTAGCCCGGCTAAAATCGGAGTTCTCATACATCTGTAAAAAAAAAAAAAAAAAAAAAGGTCCATCTAGGGACGTGCATTGCAAATTAGCTTAGGCTATAAATGCTGTGGTTTGTGGCATAGGTCTACGCATACTTGTCCTTATATAAATAAACATTAGAGCTAGATGACTCTGTTAGTAACCGGAGGTATTTGTGCACGTACACACCTTCACTGAGGTAAGCTCGTCTGCACGTGCTCCGTAGGTCCTGACCACACCCAGACACAATCTGCCGACTCTTTTTACACTTTTTCAGCGGCGATCCGGAAAGAAAATCTGCAGTTTTTCTGCTCGAGTTGGAGATGTGTTAACATTCACAGTTTCATTTTAATTTGTTTAAAACCTGCGGACAATCGGCGTACACCTGCGTCTGCAGATTCTGTGCAGTGTTTAAAAAAATAAATAAAAAAAACGGAAATAGAAGAGAGCAGTTGAATGCAACGGCGCCAATCACAAGAGCAACAACACAAGCTTTAAACATATAAACCCACATAGGAGGACCTCGCAATGGCAAATACAACCAAGAATATGCATTTCTGGACGGACACGGAGATACGGTTTCTTTTCTTGCTTTCAAAGTTGTGATTTTGACAAAAGGTGAAGCGGAAGAAAAAGCCTTAATCCCAACCAGTTGTACATTGGCAGAGCGCCACCAACTGTACCGGAGGTAGAGTTAGTCCTATAATTCTCCCATTCTTCCCCGACCTCTCAGGTGGTCTGGGACAGGTCTACTTGTTGTCCCCAGAGTCAGAACTAAACAGGGGGAAGCAGCGTTCAGTTTTTATGCTCCACATATTTGGAACAAACTCCCAGAAACCTGCAGGTCCGCTGCAACTCTGTTCTTTTAAATCTAAGCTAAAGACCTATCTTTTTGATGTTGCTTTTCTTTAAATAATCTATTTTATTAACTTTAATTTCTTATACTGCACTGTAACTTTTATTCTTATACTGCACGATCAATTTTATTCTTGTCTTTTAATGTTTTTAATTTGTTTATTATTGTTTTTTGTTTTCTAACTGCTCTTTAATGTTTTATGTAAAGCACTTTGAATTGCCCTGTTGCTGAAATGTGCTATACAAATAAAGCTGCCTTGCCCGATCAGAAATACGGGGAGAACTGGCAGAACCCAGTTACTGCTGTGCATGTAAACGTGCCGATTATTGACTTGCAGTCTTTGTCCTGCACACGGGTACTTGTACAAAGCAGATTGGAAACCTGCGCTGCATCCCATGGCCCTTAAATTGCCTCCTCGCCTCCTCCACTGGCCTCCCTTTCTCGCTTCTTAGTCCCTCTCAGCGAGGAGGCACGGGAGAGACGCGAGGACATCATGGGAGGAGAGAGGCAACGAGCAAATGTGTTTTAGAGGGATGAGAAGCGTCACATGAATCCGTCAGCTGTTAGCATCTCCATCAGCTGCACGGCTTCCTGTCTCCTCGCCTACAGCTCCTCGATGATGATCCCTCCTCGATGCTCGGGGCATAAATAAGAGCTCTGAGACGGCCTTCAGGAGTAACATGACATCATGACTTTGCGTAAACATACACGCCAAAGCAAAGTGCCGAGTTATCTGTACGCATTTTGAGCTATGTCAGATATGAGCTACAGTACAGGCCAAAAGTTTGGACACACCTTCTCATTCAATGAGTTTCCTTTTTATTTTCGTGACTATTTACATTGTAGATTCTCACTGAAGGCATCAAAACTATGAATGAACACATATGGAATTATGTACTTAACAAAAAAGTGTGAAATAACTGAAAACATGTCTTATATTTTAGATTCCTCAAAGTAGCCACCCTTTGCTTTTTTATTAATAAGGGAAATAATTCCACTAATGAACCCTGACAAGGCACACCTGTGAAGGTAAAACCATTTCAGGTGACTACCTCATGAAGCTCATTGAGAGAACACCAAGGGTTTGCAGAGTTATCAAAAAAAGCAAAGGGTGGCTACTTTGAAGAATCTAAAATATAAGACATGTTTTCAGTTATTTCACACTTTTTTGTTAAGTACATAATTCCATATGTGTTCATTCATAGTTTTGATGCCTCCAGTGAGAATCTACAATGTAAATAGTCACGAAAATAAAGAAACACATTGAATGAGAAGGTGTGTCCAAACTTTTGGCCTGTACTGTATGTGGACGTCTACGCTGTATACAGTGGACGGCAGTCTGCAACGTCGCAGCGTAAATCGCGAGGCTACGGTTGGATTTAGGAAAAGAAGAAACGTGGAAAGGAAACGTGAGACCCTGGTGTCCTGAGTGAAAGTCCTGTGTTTTACCCGCACGACCAACCTCCCCACGCGGGTTTCCGCCCTTTCATACTACTCGCTACGCCGCAAATTCACACGCAATCGCAAGGTAATGTAAGTCAATGGAGGCCAAACGCCGTTGATAAACACGTTAAAAAGAGAGTATGCGTATTGATAATATATACACATACACATATAATAATGGCATACGAATTGGCGTGTCATACATACGCCACTTCACGAGTCTGCGAGGAGGGACAGAACCACTTCCGGTTCAGCCGAGGACCGAGGAGATGTCCGATAAGGGCCGTGAGATGCACCCCTGGTCACCTGGGACTTCTCTCACTTGACGTTTAACAGATCAGCTCACTGCCGACTGTAGTGGACTGTAACCGGGTCACTTCGGTTCATGTGAACACACTGAATCGGAGTTCAATCCTCCCAGCCTGGGGAAGAATCTTCTAAACAGCTGTTGTTGCTGAACCTGGTCTGAAGGAAACCGGGGTCATTCAAAGACAGACGGGGTGGCAGATGGAGCTGGGTTAAGGAAATGTATCCTCCATTTAAACCAATCTTTGTTTGAGTGATCTGGTATCGATTAATAAAATCCCCAGATCAATCTTTTAAAATGTTCATTTTAATGCTTTTCCGGTTACGTAAAAAGTACTTTTAAACAGAACTTTTTGGGAGTTTATTCTTAATGTAAACTAGAGCTGCAACGATGAACCGATTAGTTGTCAACTACTACTAAATTAATCGATTAATCAGTCTGAGTAATTATTTTATGAATTCAGAGTCAAACTTCTGATTCCGGCTGTGTTAAATGTGAATATTGTTCTAGTTTCTTCTCTCCTCGGTGACAGTAAACTGAATATCTATCTTTGAGTTGTGGACAAAACAAGACATTTGATGACGTCATCTTGGCCTTTTTGGGATACACCGATTCACATTTTTCACCATTTTTGAACATTTTAGAGAATCGGGAACATACTCGATGGATCAAATCGACTGTGAAAATAATCGTTTGTTGCAGTTGTAACGTTAACATGAACTTGTTGCGTTATAAAACATATTTGCGGGATGCTTCTTGCTTGTACAATTTACATCCTAACTTCTCTGAGAATCTCTTTTATATCCAAGCTAAATTGGTATAGTAACTGAAATAACGTAATTGATACCGAATCGAAAACGTAATCCAATGGGAAACCCAGCACTAGAGACACATGACTGTCAACAACTTCCTCTGATTGAACTGGACGGTTTTGCGTTTAATCACTAAATCACCGTAAAAACTAACGAGGATCCTAAATGACTGTCCAACAAACAGACCTGCGTGTAAAATCTGAGTTACAGAGCGTCTGCCCTGCTGCGGTGACCGATGCACGAAGACGGGCGAGAAGCTGCAGATGCTGCCGAGATGTGACGGACGAGAAGAGGAGGAAGAGGAAGAAGACTTGAAACAGCGTCATTTCAGAACGGATCAGAACTATACAAACAAACAAACCCTAACGACATCTGTACAAACGTACAAGAAAAAGAATCAAAATCAAAAAAACAGGATTAAAACAACATTTTATTCATTTGTAAAACCTCCACCAGAGTCTCGGCGGCTGTGACGGTACGAAGAAGTCAGAACTCAACCTGGATCAAAGTCTACGTGCCGACTTTGTTAAGTGCAACCCACGGCAAACAGCTGGTTGGTGATCACCACAACGTTCACTTCTCTAACCACTGAGGTAGGGCCGCCCACTTTTTAGTCCCTAACTAATAGACAGGTGTGTTCTCAGTCGACTAAGATTTCATAGTCATTTCTTTATACTTTTATGGAGTTATTTCCAAGAAATGTATGAGCACATCTCTAGTAAATAACCAGATTTAAAGTGGAACTTTTTGCGCGATAAACTTTCAGAAAGTTTTACACGTCTGTCGATTAAAGCTTTAGTGCGTAACTTTTGAATATTAATTAACGTCGCTACAATCTGGGTTCATAGGCATTTTAACCAATACTTTGTCGGCAAATTTCCATGACTTTGTGTTCCTGGAAATGTCAGTCGACATTATACAATAAGAATAAAGAACTGTGTTAAAGTTGACCCTCAGAGGTTTAACAATAAAACACATTTTTTAATTTCTGTGGTTCATAGCGGGATTTGTAATATTGCTCCCCGAACACAACGTTGAGGTTAAGACGACGTGAAAATACATTTATGTTAAAAAGAAATTCCATGACTTTTCCAAAACTTTCTGGGTCTTTTTAGGTTTCCAAAACCTTTCCAGGCCTGGCATTTGCATTTTTTAAACTCCATAACTTTTCCAGGTTTTTTCAAAAACGTATGAACCCTGTACAATGAGTTGCTACAAAGCTAATTAAGACCATCAGCTCCCCACAACTCTCTCTGGATGGAAGATTGTGGCCTCCGGCGAGTGAAGATAATGACCTCTTCTGAAGAGTCCATCATGCGTTTTTAATCCTCCGTGTCCTCCTTGGCTACTAGCAGCTGTGTGGAGGAAGGAGTGGGAGGGTGCTGTGCGATCACAGAAGGCTTGTATCATGTGGACGCGCCGACAGCATTGTCATTACTCAGAATTCCTCATTGGGGCGACAGAAACTACGCAGCTTTAAATCAAGATCATTGCTCAATGGTGTTGTAAGCCCCCAACGTCCCCAACGTCGACTTCAAGGCACCTAATCCTAGTGCCTTATTAAGGCAGCGCTGCCTGGAAGGCGAGGTTGGGGGCTTAAAACACCAAACGCCTGCGAAATCACACGGGTGGTAAGTCGACTGAGAACTTCTTTAGTCAAGGGGAGCCCCACAATTTTGCTGCGGCGACATAAAACACTGAACTTTAAATGTGTAAAAAAAAAATCAAAGATGTACAAAGAAAAGGATCCCTTTCTTCTCCCGGTTCTGCAGCTTTGAGTTGCAGTTCAGACGAGGCGTTTGCTTACCGCCGTCACCCCCCCGTCCCCCGTCCAAACAATGCAAAAACCGCCTGCATAGAAAGAGTGACACCTAGTCTGTTTCCCCGTCTGATCTCAGGTAAAGCTGCAAAGATTTGTTTTCAACTACTAAACTAATTGCCAAATATTTTGATAATTGATTAATCGGTTAAAGCCATTTTTTTTTTTTTTTAATGAAAACGAGATACAGTTGCATGCGTCCCATAGCTGTCCGCTGTGCTGTCATCAAAGAGCCTTGAGCAGAAACCAAAAGGAGCCTAAGGCTATGTTCACACTTGGCGGCTTTTTTTTTTTTTTTTTTTTAAAGCTGCCAGCGTCTGTTTTGCATTATAATCTTGTGGCGTTTAAAAAAAAAAAAAAAAAAAAGACCTTTTGTTTCCATAACAACAAGAAAAAAACAGTCGGAGCACAGCGAGTGATACGGTATGACCAGGTGGTCCGTGTTCAGGACCTCGCTTTGTTTTATCTAACGTCTCTCTCTCTCTCTCTCTCTCTCTCTCTCTCTCTCTCTCTCCTAACATTAGCACTGCTCTCTCTCTCTCTGTTCTTTCTCTAGCTCGCTCCACCACTTTGTTTATCTAACGTTAGCACTGCTCTCTCTCTCTCTGTTCTTTCTCTAGCTCGCTCCACCACTTTGTTTATCTAACGTTAGCACCTCTCTCTCTGTTTTATCTTACATTAGCACCTCTCTCTCTGTTCTTTCTCTAGCTCGCTCCACCACTTTGTTTATCTAACGTTAGCACCTCTCTCTCTCTCTGTTTTATCTAACGTTAGCACCTCTCCACATAGCGCTCTAGGATACTGTAGCTGTTGTTATAGCAACAAAAGATGCTCTCGAATGCTTTTTGGAACCAAAACGCTGCCAGCTTCTTTTTCCTTTCACTACAAAAGCGCCTTAGTCAACTTGTTCTTGTCAAAAAAAGACGGCAAGTGTGAACATAGCCTAGTGTGCAAAAGTAGCACTTAAAAAAAAAATAATAATAATAATTTTAATAATATTGTTTTTAACTTCTCAACAGATTGTATTAAATCGGCCAAAGTTATTTTTGTCCGTTAGGAGTTAATCACTACATCACTAGCTCAAGATCTTTCAGAAACTAGAAGATGTTAGCTTTCAAATAACGTCTCATGCATTTTAGCCTCACCGTTTTCTGATTATGAACTTTTTTCATTTGGGTATGCCAAATAACAAAATATATTCCCCACCACAAAAAAAGGGTGGGTGTTAAAAGATTAAAATCTCTTACTGGATGGAAAGTAGATTAATCGCACATAAATCCAACAACTTAACTAAATTAATCATTTATTAAAAAGGTTCTGGCTCCAATTATCCAACTTTTAAAACCGTAATCACACCGTTGAAAGATTTAGGCCTTAAAAAAAAACAACAAAAAAAAACAAAGGAATGAAACTCTCCACAGGAGTCACCGGGAAGAGAAACTCCGGCTCAATCTGATGGCATGAGCATCTGTGAGAGCAACTGAACCTGAAGTAGTTCGCCATAATTCCCCCAAAGCTGCTTTCTCAGTTCCTGGTTCGGTCACTGATCACATGATTCTGGCCACACACACACACACACACACACACACACACACACACACACACACACACACACACACACACACACACACACACACACACACACACACACACACACACACACACACACACACACACACACACACACACACACACACACACACACACACACACACACACACACACACACACACACACACACACACACACACACACACACACACACACACACACACACTGTAGAAAGTTCAGAAGAAAGTTCTAGTGCAGCAAAATAGGAAGGGAAGGACGGCCACGTGGGCAGGTTTTGGCAGAGAGTGTGGAGAGAAAGCTCCTGCGAGGGTTCAGACAGGGGGTACGTTTGTTTTTGTGACACAGCGTGGCCCTCTGACCTCGCAGCAGCGGGTGGAGTCACCGACAGGAAGACGACGCACGCCGACTCGTTTCTTTCCAGTAAAGGCAACGCCCACCTCAACTACTGAACAAGGAGGAATTACACAGACTATGATGCAAGACAAGAGAGGGATTACAAAAACACTTCCTGATTATCGCATTTTATTTCATACGCTAGATGCATCATCTGAGTGTTTTTGGGGGTCGATGTGACTGATGGGAACAACCTCAACAACAACTTTTGAAATCGGTCCAGTATTCAAGTAGACCACTGCAGTAGGCAGCGTCAAAAAAAGCTGCAATGTTATGTTAAAGGGCAATTCACGTTCACTTAAAGTTCTGTTTTTGCAACTGACAGGCTCAGATTATTATTCTAAGTGTCTGACAACATTATGGAAAGGATCCCTACAGAGATACACCTTTTAGATGAAGACTAAGATCCTTTTAGTTTAACACGAAACGCCTCAGAAATCGCTGTCGCCACACCCACCAGACTCCATTTAATAAAAAGAGTAATTTTATCATCGTAAAACACACGTCAATCAAAGTGGACAGAAACTAAATAAAACTATCAAAAGCCGTCTTGGTTCATCTTTCCACTGTTCCAACAATCACCACTCTGGTTTGGTTGAAATAAACCCTTAATTCACCCATTTACATGTGGAAATATGCTGGCTATATACATGCTAAAAGTCCTGATTATTTACATGGAGTCTGGTGGAGATATGCTGGCTCTATACACGCTAAAAGTCCTGATTATTTACATGGAGTCTGGTGGGTTTGGTGATGGTGATTTCGGGGCCGTTTCATATTAAACTAAAAGGATCTTACTCTTTAACAGAAAGGACTTTCTCAGGGGTCTAGACCTCTAGCTCACCCAGTAAGAGCGTGCGCCCCACGTAGGTTGAGTCCTTTGCAGCAGCGCAGGTTCAAATCCGACCTGCGGGCCCTTTGCTGCGTGTCACCCCCCCATCTCTCTCCCACTTTTCCTGTCTATCCACTATCACTCTAAAATAAAAAAAGGGAATAAAAGCCCCCCAAAAAAAAAATCTTAAAAAAAATAAAAAATAAAAGGTGTATCTCTGTAGGGATCCTTCCCATAATGTTGTCAGACACTTAGAATAATAATCTGAGTCTGTCAGCGGCAACAACACAACTTTTAGTGGACGCAAATTGACGGTGGACATTGGCCCTGAAGGATTAAATTGCCTCCCGGCTCACGACTGCTGGTTACTAGTTGTTGCTCCAAACTGGACCAATTTCAAAAGATTTATTTATTCACATTAGCCATCAACGAATGGAAAATATGTTCCACACGGTTGGGGGACGACACAAATGACCCTTTAAAAAGTCCAAACAAATCAACTGCTGCGCTCTACTCTGTTAATTAGATTAACCCTCATGTTGTTTTTTTATGTCAGAAATATGGGACGTCGAAATTAGTGCCAAAAAAGGTACATAAAAAAAAGTGACAATTTCAAAAAAGTGACAAAACGTTGGGAAGTGTCAAAAATGTGGAAAAAAGCTTAAAAAACATCTGAAAAAAAATGTCAAAAATATGGGAAAAGTGACAAAATACCAGTAAAAGCAATACAAATGTTGGAGAAAAAAAAACATTGAAAAATGACAAAAAAAAATGTCATGACAACACAAGGGTTAAATTAAAAGTAAAGGAGACATTAAACGAAACAACTCTGGCCCATATTTCAGGCATCTCTCTGGTCAAACAATCCTACTGCTTTATGGAAAAGCTTCTAACCAAGACGAAGAGGAGGAAACTTCATCTTTTTTTTTTTTTTTTAAACATTTAGGCCTCCTCCACTACAGGAATTTAAACGTGCAGACACAATAATCCTGATTCAGAATATCTGACGTGTTTTATGAAGCCTTGTTGCGCAATTGTTTGTGGATTTTGTGCACAGTGTTGGAGATTACGTAAGTAAGTAAACGTCCCAATATCGTCTGGGTGCATCGGTATTAAACACAAACGCTTCCAGTACTGACTTATGTTTTCCACTAAAACTGGAGTTATAATTGTGCACACAATTGCTCGGAAATGTTTACCGACTAAACTGCACTGCACTGGGCTTCCAAACATCACTATGCAACTAATGACGTCTGTCCTGATGTTATGATATTTTTACTCATGAAAACATTCTGGTGTGTAAAATGAACACAAAGAACAGGAAGGAGAACCAGGTCTAGGGTTTTGGGAAACTCCAGATTACAGGTTTCTAAATTAACGTAGTGAAAAAAATAAAAAACTCAATCTGAAACCCAAGCAACTCAGGCTATGTTCACACGTGGCGTCTTTTTTTTTTTTTTACATCAGAATCCTGGGGAGTAAACCGTGTTTTGAGCGCTTTTCGCTTTTTTAAACGCCACCGCCGACTTGTTTTTTTGCAGCTTGGAGCGTCTTTTTGAAGTTGAAAAAAAGGTTTTAAAAGAAACGCCCTACGCCAAGCACTTTTTGGACAGCCGATCAATGACAAGCCAGACCTGTCGTTTCCATAACAACAAGAAAAAATGGAGTCGGAGGACAGCGAGTGATACGGTATGACCGGGTGCTCCGTGTTCAGGGAACTCACTTTGTTTTATCTAACGTTAGCACCTCTCTCTCTCTGTTCTTTATCTAGCTCGCTCCATCACTTTGTTTTATCTAACGTTAGCACCTCTCTCTCTCTGTTCTTTATCTAGCTCGCTCCACCACTTTGTTTATCTAACGTTAGCACCTCTCTCTCTCTGTTCTTTCTCTAGCTCGCTCCATCAATAGGTTTTATCTAACGTTAGCACCTCTCTCTCTCTCTCTTTTTTTTATTTAGCTCGCTCCACCACTTTGTTTATCTAACGTTAGCACCTCTCTCTCGGTTCTTTCTCTAGCTCGCTCCATCAATAGGTTTTATCTAACGTTAGCACCTCTCTCGCTTTTTTCTTTATCTAGCTCGCTCCACCACTTTGTTTATCTAACGTTAGCACCTCTCTCTCTCTTTTCTTTATCTAGCTCGCTCCACCACTTTGTTTATCTAACGTTAGCACCTCTCTTTTCTTTATCTAGCTCGCTCCACCACTTTGTTTATCTAACATTAGCACCTCTCTCTCTCTTTTCTTTATCTAGCTCGCTCCACCACTTTGTTTATCTAACGTTAGCACCTCTCTCTCTCTTTTCTTTATCTAGCTCGCTCCATCGATAGGTTTTATCTAACGTTAGCAACTCTCCACATAGCGCTCTAGGATACTGGAGCAGCAGCTGTTGTTATAGCAACAAAAGGTCAACTTTTTCTCATCTAAAAAAAAAAGACGCAGAGTGTGAACATGGACTCAAACGTTGTAATTTGAGAGTCAGCGGTTGAGGGGTTAGTGCGAGTGTCTTTACAAATCGTCTGGCAGAGAACAAACCTGTCCAGGAGAAGTCCAAATTGAACTCTTCCCGTCTTCCTAATCTCCGTGCTCTTCCGTTTTGCAGCAGCAGCACACGCACACAAAACCGAACCCCTCCATCCTGTGTATCAACGGGTTTCACAGTCAAACTGTCATCAAGTCCCTGTTGTTATTTTTTGCAGCCTGGATACATTAACAAATCCCTTTTTTTCATACTAAAAGCTGAGCTGAAGTTTCTACAAGGCACTGAGTGACGTATTAGGCAAAAGGTGGGGGGGGGGGGGGCAGTGAGAAAAACTCACTGAGAAACTTCAGCTGATTTGTCAGAAGCAACTATATTAGGTCAGCTAGAAGAAGCTCTTTTTTTAGAGTAATATCTACATGTTATTTATATCAAAAAGGGGATCTTGACATATTTTTTTTGCATGAGAGAAATTTACAAAATAGGGAAGAAAAATACCAAACTTCTAGTAGAAAAAAAAAAACTGTTTGGTGTCATTACCTGAAGGACAGAGGAGATAAAGGTTAGAGAGCCCCAAAACATTTGCGTTCCCTGCAGAAATTACAAGCACAATCACCTTGTTCAGTTCAATAAAATAAAAACGGAGAAAAAAAAAATAGAGTGGAAAAAAGGAAGCCTCTCAGACGAAATGAACTTAAAGATGAGAGAGAGAGAGAGAGAGAGAGAGAGAGAGAGAGAGAGAGAGAGAGAGAGAGAGAGAGAGAGAGAGAGGAGGTGGGTGTTTCTCATTAGCACCATTGTGTTCTGTAGTGACCAATCGCAGCCTAATCGAGAGTCAAAAGAGACGGAGGCGGGACGGGAGCAGAGTGGGAGCGATGAAGAAGAGTCAAGTCTGTCTCCCAGAGCTCTGCCGGTCGCCCCGGGATAATTCCACACGTCACTGTTTGAATCACAGTTCTCCGGAAAAACATGTATCCATGCTGCAATTAGAGAGAGGGGGGAATAAAATAAAATATTTTGGTTTAAAGGTCCCATGAGATGGTGCTCTTTGGATGCTTTTCTATAGACCTTAGTGGTCCCCTAATACTGTATCTGAAGTCTCGTTCCCGAAATTCAGCCTCGGTGCAGAATTACAGCCACTAGAGCCAGTCCCACAATGAGCTTTCCTTATGATGTGCCATTTCTGTGTCTGAAGCTATTGAGGAAGAGAGTGGGAGGGGCAAGGTGGAGGGTGGGGGTGTGGTATTGACCAACTGCCACTTTTCTCATTTGAAAGCCATGATGTCTCTCTCTCTCTCTCATGGGTGGGCCAAATTCTCTGGGCGGGCAAAGCAGAGAAAGGGGAGGTAACCTTTCCCCTTATGACCTCATAAGGAGAAGATTCCTGATTGGCCCATCTGAGCTTTCATTTTCTCAAAGGCAGAGCAGGATACCCAGGGCTCGGTTTACACCTATCACCATTTCTAGCCACTGGGGGACCATAGGCAGGCTGGGGGAACGCATATTAATGTTAAAAAAACCTCATAAAAGTGACATTTTCATGCCATGGGACCTTTAAAGTGAATTAAAATATGAATCCTCGGAGGAGGGTGGGCCCATGATTCGATCACGTGGGAGGAGAAAGAAACTCAAAAGAAAAGGGAAGTATTTCCTCTTTGCCTTGGGAGGGAGTGAGGGAGGGAGGGAGGGGTTGGGGGGGGGGGTTGTTGGGGGCGGGGCTCGATCCTCAGTCGCTGCTGTCGTCGTCGTCGTCGTCGTCCGACAGGTTGTTGAACTTCGACCCGAGCCGCGTGATGGAGTCCGAGCGCGGCGCCAGGCCGCCCGACGTCAGCTGCACGTAGCAGTACTCGCAGACGCGCACCGGCTTGGACGACTGGCTGGGCAGGAGGTGCTTCTTCTCCGAGCACGGCCCGCACACCACGTAGCCGCACTTCCGGCAGTGGTGGCGCCGGCTGACCGGGGTGAACTTCACCTTCTGGCAGCGCATGCACACCGTGGCCTCCGAGTCGGGCACCCACACGGCGGCGTGCTCGCCCGTCGGGGCCTTGCCGCTCTTCTGCAGCAGGTCCCCGACGCACTTCCCGATGTGGTTCATCCACTCGGACTTCTCGGTGGCGGTGGCGGCGTACACGGCGAAGGACTTGGTGGGCGTCTTGATGAGCCAGCCGTTGTGCAGGTCGCCCTCGTCCGGCACGGTGTCGATGGTGACGCTCTCCAGCGGGATGATGTGCTGCTTGTTGTACTTCTTCTTCTGGATGACGATGTTGCCGTAGACCAGGATGTCGTTGAAGAGGAAGAACTGCCGCGCCTTGGGCTTCTTGCGGCAGAGCTTGGTGAGGACGCCCTCGCCGATCAGCACGCGCCCGGGGATGGCGAGCGGCTGGCCCGCCGCGCCGAAGCAGCCCTCCACCACGCCGATACGCTTGGAGTTGGCCTCGCTGTTCGCAAGCCGGTCCACCATCTTCACCTCACCTGGAAGAAGGGAAAAAAACGGACAAGAGAGGAACGTTTGAGGGGGGAAAAAAACTAGGGCTGACTTTGACTAAAGAAATTCTTAGTCGACTAACACTTACAGTACAGGCCAAAAGTTTGGACACACCTTCTCATTCAATGTGTTTCTTTATTTTCATGACTATTTACATCGTAGATTCTCACTGAAGGCATCAAAACTATGAATGAACACATATGGAATTATGTACTTAACAAAAAAGTGTGAAATAACTGAAAACATGTCTTATATTTTAGATTCCTCAAAGTAGTCACCCTTTGCTTTTTTTGATAACTCTGCAAACCCTTGGTGTTCTCTCAATGAGCTTCATGAGGTAGTCACCTGAAATGGTTTTACCTCCACAGGTGTGCTTTGTCAGGGTTAATTAGTGGAATTATTTCCCTTATTAATAAAAAAAGCAAAGGGTGGCTACTTTGAAGAATCTAAAATATAAGACATGTTTTCAGTTATTTCACACACACACACACACACACACACACACACACACGGTCCGATACAATTTTTTGCTTCCCGATACCGATTCCGATACCTGAAATTGCGTATCAGCCGATACCGAGTACCGATCCGTCTGTCATATATTTTATTATGTTTTAACAACTGTATACTACTATCCCTGTATGGATGTGATATGATTTCTATCTTTGTTGTCGGTCTGGCTCAGGTTAAACTCTTTGTGAAACATGAACAAACACAATGAATGCCCCAGAACTTTCTTTTACTATCCAGTTTGACAGTCAATTGTAACGGAAAAAGAACATAAATAAACTACTTTAACGTAGATTTTCTTTAGGGCTTTATTACGTGGTATCGGATAGATAGACACACACACACACACACACACACACACACACAGGTACGTAAAAGAACACTTTTCTGAAAACTGACAGCTGTGCACAATGTTATTTTTGAAAACGGAGAGGTTGAAATATCCGTTTATGAAAATAACCGGCCACATGTAAACGTAGCATTAGTCAGCTGTAGAAGAATATAAAGCTTTATCTCGGCCTAAAATTAGAAAATACTTGTGACTTGTGCGTCTGACGCATTTCACATGGCATGAATTCAACTTTACATAAATCATCAAGACAGGCTAAGAGAAATAACCAGGATAGTCCCTGACTGCTTTGATGTAATGACTTTAAGATGTCCCCAGTGTAAGCTATTTAGAGTTAAAATCCTTTGGTGTAATGGTTTTTCCCGGTTAAAGAGTCCGTTTTAGCTCTTCGACTGAAATCTCACAAAAAGTCACTATTCCTTTTTCTTTCTCTCGTTAGATCCCACTTTCTGTGCCGACACCGATCAGTCTAACCGAGAAAAAGAAATTACCCCAACCGTGAACTGACAGTTCAAAGACAAAGACGTTAACATTTTATACCTTCAAAGAAGCTGATTTGACAGAACATACGGTATCTGTGGTTCCAGTTGAACGGAGGCTTCACGCAGCAATCTGCTGTTCACTCGGATTAAAAAAACCTCTGATCCTTGTCGTACGTTGCATTTAAAAGAGGCACTTGTAACTGCATTGAAAACCAGCGTAAAGCATCACTTTCTTTTCATCATTTTCCTTTCAACTCCGCTAGATGATTGAAAAGAAGAAACACGGATTACAGTTTTTTTATATGCTTGAACTTCAGAGCTTATGTGGGTTTTTTTTTGTTCTTATTTTTTTTTTTACAGCTGCAAAGATTAATCGTTTAGTTGTCAACGATTAAATTAATCGCCAACTATTTTGATAATTCATCGGTTCGAGTCATTTTTTATGAACAAAAAAAATAAATAAGTAAAACTTCTGTGATTCCAGTTTGTTAGATGTGAATATTTTCTAGGGCTGCTCGATTAAGGGAAAAAATATAATCACGATAATTTTGGTCAATATTGAAATCAGGATAATTTAACACGTTTACTCGTCGACATCTTGCAATTATTTAACTTAAAAAACAGTGGAAAAAGTCAAATAAATCAACAGTAAAAGAACACATACAACTGTGAAATTTGCCTTAATACTTTTCCTATTGAAACTTTATTTATTCATTCAGAAAACAAGAGAAAATAAGAATTCACTTGCAAAACGTTATGAGCTAAACGTGGAAACCCGTACATTCATCTATCCTGCTTCCGTTCACGATTGTGCGGGGACCAATCACAAACTGGCTTGTCCACCTGGTGCGCTATTGGCAGGTTTAACACGATGACGATAGAGAAGCGACCAATAAGCAGCTTCCTGTTTACATTCAACACGATGGCCACCGAAGCTCAGGCAGCAACCCGTTGATGCCGCCGTCGCTGCTACGTCACCCAGATCGGTGGTTGATTGGTTGAAGGACTATCCAATTGCGCCCAGAGGCGTTTGAACTATGCCCGTTGTGCAGAGAAACTACAGAGCAGACTCCCCAGACCAATGCTCAATCTTCAATCTTAAGGATTATTGAGCTTGATCTGGTGATAGCCAGACTAGTTTTTGGGATCATTGGGGAGCTGAAACAATCACAATAGGCCGATTATCGGCCGTGGGACAGTCTGGCGAGGTCAGTGACTCGAGTCTGTTCGGTGTGTCCCGTGTCGTCGTCCGTCTGGGGGGCTGTCGGAGTTCATTTTGGCCGACCTGACGTGTTCAGTCGCTGGCAGGGCAGTCGGGACTCACCAGGAAATGGGGAGCGGGATGAGCGTGACTAGAGTCTCTCAAAATCTGACAAAAATCTTTTAAACTGACCTTTGTTGAGCTGAAATGAGACAGATTCAGCAACTGCATCACGGCCTATTTCTCTCTTCAAATGTTCTCAGAAACATGTTTCAGTGAACTATTTTAGTACAATATGAGATTGTATTCTGAACGAGCCGCCATGACAGTCTGGCTTTGAATTTCCGGAGAAAACAAACCCATGTGACACGTTCATCCAATCAGCTGCCGGTTTTCATTTCTTGGGCGACATTACAGATTAGCGCCGCCTGCTGTTACAGAGATGTATTACGTCTCGTCTCCTCTCGTCTTTTTGGTCTGTTCTGTGGCAGTTTTTTGGACCTCTTTTCTCTCCTCTGGGACAGTAAACTGAATATCTTTGAGTTGGAGACAAATCGAGACATTTGAGGACGTCATCTTGGGCTTTTTGGGAAACACTGATCCACATTTTTCCCCTTTTTCTGACATTTTAGAGACCAAACAACTATTTGATTAATCCAGAAAATAATCGCCTAATCGATGATAAAAATAATCGTCAGTTCCAGCCCTGTACATTTAAATGAATCAGAATCCGGTTTATTGTCAAATTGCCTTGGGTGTTTAGTGCATAAGTTTATATTTATAGAATAAAAAACAATATGTGCAATATATCGGTGTTAAAATGAAAGAGCGGTACAGTTTTGTGCAAAAGTTGG
The DNA here is from genome assembly GCF_004354835.1 of Perca flavescens. Taxonomy (NCBI): domain Eukaryota; kingdom Metazoa; phylum Chordata; class Actinopteri; order Perciformes; family Percidae; genus Perca; species Perca flavescens. Next base: position 6,244,405 of record NC_041336.1, on the reverse strand, counting down.
TTTTAAATACGCTGCATACATGGTTAAACTAAAAACAAAGAAAAGGTGTCTTTAGATGTAAAACTAGCCTCAACTCTTGTCAACTATTTATACTTCCCTAATTCTTTTAAAATATAGACCAGGGGTTTGGAACCTCAAAATCGGTCTCCGTTTCCATAGACTCTCGTTTTTTTCTGAGGGGGCCAACAACATTTTTTTATTTAACTTTTTAATGTTTCTGAAGCTCTGTCATTTTTCATAAAATGGTCTTAAATTACCTGTAACAGCAAACGAGACTAACCGTGAAAAGAACGCTATTATTATTATTATTATTATTATTATTATTATTATATAATTTTTAGTAAGGCATCTGCCCGGATTTGATTTTTCCCGTGCAGTCACAGAATTATTTGCAGCAGGTAGACGGCACTACAGTCGCACATTCTGATGGGTCACAGATTTCTTTGCAACACCGGAAAGCCTGTGTTAGTATCCAGCTTTTTGAACCAGGTCTTTATTAGGCCCAATTGTATTTTAATGTTATTTAAGAAGTTCTGTTGTAGTTATGGCCGAATCTGGGGCAGGAGCATCACAGGAAAGAAGGAAATTAAATGAAGAACTAGAAGCTAAAGCTAAAAAGGGAAAGCCCTAGACAACGGGCGACGCGAGTCACACTCGGTCTGGCTATCAACAGACCACGGAGGAGATAATTACGGGATTGTAAATGGTTCAAAACCCACCCCCGAATTTGCCCTCAGGTATGAACTATGTTTATTTCCTTCCTAAAATAACTTAGATCAATCGATCGATCGATCGATAGATCGATCTTTATTTACTCAAGGTCCAAATATAAAAGTACACATAACATATTACAGACAGAAGGGTACACTCAAACATAAAAAACATACATACTGTCTATCACATAGTACATAGAGGGAACATACAAAACATACATACACAGACACAAAGATAGTTATACACAATACTTAGAACATATGCAAATGCGTGTGCCAGTGTTTCCAGAGTTTGGAAGTATATCTTGTATCACTAAGTGCAGGGTTAGTTAAGGCAGTTAAAACTGTATTCTTTGAATCGGTTAATCGGCACCTAAATTTGTACATAAATTACTTTAGATTGTGCGATGTGGTTCTACGTCAGTAGCCTATATTAAAAGTATGTTGTCCTTTTCGTCTCCGTTTGTGTTGGCCAACTATTTTCTTTTCCCTCGTCCCCCTGTAACATTACTTGTGTCAAGTGTCTGTGGGTTTCATGTAATGCGCTACATGAATCTAAGATATTATTTACGTTGGTTGCTACAACAACCTCTTAATGCTTTGGCTTGTGACACAGTGACAGCGATACCCGGTTTAGCTCACGAGACATAGTTAATGGCGCTCACCCACTGCTAGTAGCAGCTCTACTCTACTCAGCCTCTGTGCCCCGTCCTCCTTTATCCATTGCAGAATCAGTACCACCTCATGCGTGAGGCGAGCGTGGCTGGTCGTCATAGCGCCGCCGCAGGACACTGCCGTGACCTAACGCGACACGCAGAACGTGGAAGGTGTGTTTTTGATTGGGTCGCCACAGCCAGAAGACACATTTATGGTGTGTTCTTTTTGTCCACCGAAGACGTTTTACGAGTCGTTTTCCGGAGTTACGAACCGGAAGTTGCAAAAAAAAGTTGGTTTTCTACAATTTTAAGCACTTTTGTCGTTGTTTTAACCAAATGAAGAAGTCGTACACATAGTGCTGTATACTGCTACCTATAGACATGTCTCTACAGTCTTATTAGGAGTTAAACATAGTGCTGTATACTGCTACCTATAGACATGTCTCTACAGTCTTATTAGGAGTTAAACATAGTGCTGTATACTGCTACCTATAGACATGTCTCTACAGTCTTATTAGGAGTTAAACATAGTGCTGTATACTGCTACCTATAGGCATGTCTCTACAGTCTTATTAGGAGTTAAACATAGTGCTGTATACTGCTACCTATAGACATGTCTCTACAGTCTTATTAGGAGTTAAACATAGTGCTGTATACTGCTACCTATAGACATGTCTCTACAGTCTTATTAGGAGTTAAACATAGTTCTGTATACTGCTACCTATAGACATGTCTCTACAGTCTTATTAGGAGTTAAACATAGTGCTGTATACTGCTACCTATAGACATGTCTCTACAGTCTTATTAGGAGTTAAACATAGTGCTGTATACTGCTACCTATAGAACACTTGAAATGCAACAATGCATCGTTAACTTATTCTTTTATTGTAAATGTATGTTTTTTTGTCTGAGCAAGACATTCATCGCAACTGTATGACCTCCCCATAACGCTAACTCAGTTATACAGTAGGGCAATACAGCACCGTAAAGAAAAGACCTTTAGGTGTGGTAAAAACACTATAGCTGGTGTCCAAAGCAGCCGCTTGAATCAACACAACCTGAAAGTTACATACAGTTACAGTATAGCCACTTTAAGGTTGCTGACCCCTGATATAGACAGAGCCATACTAACAAAGAGTGTTCGGTAAATCAGACAAAACATTTTTGTGAGGCCGGCAATGCTGCACATTTCGGCACCAAATCCACACAGAGAGACTCCTGAACATTTCCAAGCTTTTATATTCTCTTTTATTTGCAATTTGTTTACAGGCACAGTCTGAAAACCCAGCCTTGTTCTCAGTAGGGCTGGGGAAAAAAATCGATTTGATTTAAAAATCGATTTGGTAGGTCAAATCGATTCATATTTTCAAAAAATTGATTTTTTTAATCCAAATACAGTATAAATAATTTGGATGTTTAACAATCTTTGTTGCACACTGCACAGTGACTTTTCACTTAGAGAAAGGGTTTGCCTTTGCAATTTTGTTCATGTTGATGCACTTTAATTAAATACAATTAATATATATTTTTAAAATATATTTACATTTCGCAGTTATTTTGTTTTAAATGGAAGGGGGGGGAATCAAATCGAAAATCGAGTTTTTATAAAAAAAAAAAAAAAAAAAATCACAGATTTTTGTAGGGAAACAAATCGCCCAGCTCTAGTTCTCAGTGTGCGTGTTCTTTGTAGGCTAAATATATAGGTTTCAGATTGAATGACTCCACTTCTGAAGCCATCAAATCAATTATATAAAAGATGGAAGAGCAAACAGCAGGAGGTTTCTCTGCTGCGACAGACGACCAGCCCCTCAGGTTGCTCTAACAGCACATCGCAGGAGGTCAAAGGTCACCGATGATGGACATGGAAATGTGCTGGCGCTCTCTGGCGAGACCCGAGGGTCGATTACAGAGCTGTGTGACCTCAGAAAGATGCTCACGGGCACAGTGATGATGTTGTACACAGAGTCGTGGCGTATAGACGCAAACAGATACATACGACCTCCGAGAGTGCAGTTCATTCTGTCGTTCTTCACTTTTATTTATTGAGGTGAAGCTCTTTTTTAGATCAACGCTGACCTGTGCATTCAAATGTAAGCGGAGTGGACAAAATACTGCCTCTTGATAACGCACTTCCACCCCAAACGAGAGCCTGTTAGAAATCAACTCCTCTAAAGAAATGCCAACAACACATGAAGAGTGTGGATTTCCGAAAGGTGCTATTATTTATAGGACTGTTCAACTTAATGATACATTTTTAAGATGCATGCTTGCAAAGTTGAGCACTGATGCTGCACAGACTAAAAGCAGATTTGCTTCTTACTTACTTCTTAACTTGAACGTTACCAAAGGTCTGTCCATTAGGGCTGCAACTATAATGACCATTTTTATTATTCATTAGTTTTATGGATTAATCCGTCGATATATATATATATATATATATATATATATATATATATATATATATATATATATATATATATATATATATATATATATATATATATATAGAGTTGTTTGGTCAATAAAATGTCAGAAAATGGTGAAAAATGTAGATCATTGTTTCCCAGAAAGCCCAAGAGGACATCCTCAAATGTCTCGTTTTGTTCACAACTCAAAGATATTCAGTTTAGTGGCCGGTTAGGGCAGTTGGTATAGTGGGCGCACATATATAGAGGTTTATTCCTCGATGCAGAAGGTCCAGGGTTAGAGTCGTGATGGTTTTCCTGCATGTCTTCCCTCCTCCCTCTCCCCTTTCATGTCTGAGCTGTCCTATCATTAAAAAGGCCATACATAAAAAATCTTAAAAGAATGCATTAAAAAAAGATATCAGTTTACTGTCACAGAGGAGAGAATAAACTAGAAAATATTCACATTGAACAAGCTGACGTCAGAGAATTTTTACCCTTTTCCATAAAAATGACTCAGACCGATTAATCGATTATCAAAAAAGTCGGCGATACATTTTATAGTTGACAACTAATCGATTAATCTTTGCAGTTCTGCTGTCCAATAAAACAGGTTACAGAGTCCATGATGCTACTTTTGTTTGTGAAGTGGGTGGACGGCACACTAACAGAACTGAACTAACTAACTAAACACAAACATAACAACGTGTAGGTGGGATTGGACGATTGGTTTCTTTCCATTTTCAAAATACAACCACAGAGCTACAGGAACGATGCCAATTAGCCGGCAGATGCCAAGCGCAGCCTGGGCCGGTCTCTCCAGTGATCTGCACACTAATAACCCAGGAGAGGGGGCGAGCCGCTGCTGAAAGCCCTGGAGAGGACAGAGAGGCTGCTGACATGTCAACGCCGTTAACGAGGGCTCGTTGCCCACCGCCGAGCCAACCGGCCAACCAGCGCTCATCGGCAGACAGATAAGGGCACGCAGGGCAAAGGCTCCGGAGAAACAGAGAGAGAGAGAGAGAGAGAGAGAGAGAGAGAGAGAGAGAGAGAGAGAGAGAGAGAGAGAGGCATGAATACAGACTGGAGGCTCCAAACCCAGTAATCACAGCGAGACAGAGTGGGATGAAAGAGACTGAAAATGCAATACCGAGAAAAGGAGGCTCTCTTTGCTCTGCTGTGACAAACTGTCTATAGAAATCAGACGACAAACTCAGTCATTAGTTTATTAGTTTTTCATTTGTAAAAAAAAAAAAATATTTCAAAGGAACCGATTATCTTACGATCTTACGAGACACCTTAATAGCCTTTAAATTAGAAAATAAAAATGGGCTTTCTTTGTTCTGCTGTGACAAATGTTAGGAGGAAAGAAGAGAAATCTGAGGACGCAATCAGACAACCAATTATTTTACCATCTTACGAGACACCTTAAATCGTCTTTAAAATCAGAAAATAACTGACACGTGGAGAAAAAAAAAGTATTTTTGTAACATCAAAATTTGTTATTTAGAATATCTAAAAGTCTCTAAAGTCTCTGGTGCTTCCACACGCATTACAAACTTGGGGAAAAAAACCCATCCATGGTGTTCTGGGTGAGATCCGGTTTCTGAATGTGTCCTGCC